>NW_007378102.1:105427-111355 GCF_000475195.1 Diaphorina citri
GAGAGAGAGAGAGAGAGAGAGGCAGGAAAAAGATCAAGGGGATATACTTGAGACTTGATAGTGAAAAAAAAAAGTTACGTCTGATATAAATTCTCAACACCTTGAAAAAAAGAGAAAAAGCATTTATTAGATACCTCATTAATTTTATTTATTAAAGAAAAAGTAGTTGAATAATTGGATGAGGAAAAAAAAAAAGAGGGTGAGATTAGGGGAGAAAGAAGAGGGAGAGAGGATAAGGAGTGAAGGAAGGGAGGGGAAAAAGGAATAAAACGAGGAGGGAGGGAAGGTAGAAGGAGAGGGAGGAAGAGAAAACGGAAGGAGGTAGAAGGTTAAAGAGGGAGAGAAAGGGAAAGGAAGAAGATGGGGTGAGAATGGATGAGGGTAAGGAGGAAGAGAAGAGGCAGGGAGAGAAGGGGAAGGAATGAGGGGAAGAAGACGGAAGAAGCTAGGGGAATATCCCAACCTTCTCGTTCTCTTTAGATAAGAAACTACAAATGAAGGCGTGAATAGAATAGGGAAGAGGGAGGAGGTGAAAATAGAAGAAGGGAAGAGGAAAAAGGGAGAAACAGGAGGGGAAATTGAATATGAAAGGGATGTCCAAAGGGAAGGAGGGAAAAAATAAGAAGGGAAAGAGAACGAAAGAGGGAGGGAATGAGAATACTAAAGATAATAACCGGGAAGTGTAGAAGTGAGAAAATAAAGAAGAAAATTATAGACACAAAAGTGGCGGAGAGAAAGGAAGAGGGGGAGAAAGAGTCGAAGGACAAAAGGGGAAAGGAAAATAATTGGAAAAATTATACAGAAAAGCATCAGAAATAATAGGGGAGGAGGAGGGAATAACGAAGAGAGAGGAAGATATGGAGGTAGGAAGGGATGGTTTGGGAGGGAGAAGGAGAGAGAAATCAATGCAATAGTAGTGTAAAAAAATAAATTGGATATCATAATTCTGTCGGAGAATCAGAAGAAAACTGATACAATAAAAAAAAAAAAAAAAAAAAAAAAATAAACTCATTTATGAAATTTAGTCAATTAATTTAAAAAAAAAAAAAAAAAAAAAAAAAAAAAAATCAACTCATCTATGAAATTTAGTCAATTAATCTGAAATTGAAACACTAACTAACCTAGTAGGTACATAAAAATAACTATTGTTTATTTAAACACTGTGTAACATTACATAAAAAATTATATATTTATAGGTAACTAGCTGAATTCCGTCGCTTCGCTCCGGAATCCCGCTAGTTCATCCCGAGGCATGGCCAAACTTGTGGAAAAGGCATGGCCGAACTTGTAGTTATCAAACTAAAAACATAAACGAAACTCAAATATTAGGCGAGCGAGGAAAAGTTTTCTATCCCGCAGTCTCTGCACTCTGTGTATTTCTTATGGAGATTTCAGCGATCAAAAATTGATCATATCTCAGGATCGGTGTAGATTTTCGCAAAATCCTTTCTTATTGCACACCTAGACCATAAAAAGAATATTCCTACCAAAGGAAGGGAAGGAGGGAGAGAGAGATGAAGGTAGGGAGTGAGAGAGAAAGGGAAACCTGAGTGTGATTGGTATCTAATGATGGAAAATTTGATGGGCTGTCCCCCTCCCTCCCTCTCTCTCTCTCTCTCATCATCATCATCCAATTGTTTTGATTGATTGGAAAACTCTTGTATAGTGAGTGAGCGAGAGAGAGGGGATAATATTTTTGATTTCTATTCAAAAGGAAGGACTATAAGGAGGGAGAGAGAGAGAAAGCAGAAGGAAGGGGAGAGAGAGAGGGGATATGAAAAGGGATATAGTGGGAGAGAGAGAAGGAGTGTAGAAGGAAGTGGGAGGGAGGGATATTTTAATAAGTAAAGTGTTGTTTCTGTCTCTCTAGATTTTGTTCAAGTCTGTATTATTGATATATAGATAGGTACATACTTATGTACATAGATAGATAGCAAGGCTCTGATATTACTACTGTGGTATGGTGAAATCATAGATTGGAGAGGCTGTTTTCATGGCATTGCTACTATCTACTAACGTAACGGTTGACAACTGAAGAACTCGTAAGCTCTCGCTATCTCTATACTGATATCTCTAGGTGTAACATAATAACTCCCTTTATAAACTTTTTTGGAGCCCGATTGAGCCCCAATTTCAACGAGAAAACGTTCTTCAGCTTAACATCTTTGATGTAAATCGGATGGTGGAAAGTCAGTAGACCTTGGTGAATTCGACCCTAATGAATTTCATTTACAGCAATTCAGCAATTAAATAACAAAGAATTAACCATCTCATAGGAATGAGGCTAGAGAAAAGTAGACAGAAAACAAGGAGAAGGAGCGAGAGAACAAGAAAGAGAGAGACAGGGTGAGAGAGAGAGAGAGAGAGAGAGAGAGAGAGAGAGAAGTGTTAATCTTCTTCTTTTTCTTCACCTTTTCCCGTGTACAGACGGGATCGGCGTATTTCGTCAGCCTCTCAATCAGCCAAGGGTGATTGCTTTGGGCTGACATTTAGTTTTGGCACGAGTGGCGTATTCGTAATATTCTTATTAAATATTTCTGGAAGCTGGGGAAACATTCCGTTCGCTTCGTTCTCCTCCCCTGATACTTAACACTTACCGTAAATTATAATAAATGATTGGGAATTCAATTTTGGATTCTAAGAACACCAGCAGATCGGCATACTGTATATGGATTTATAGCGGCTCCTTTTGAAAATGCCACCACACACCACTGATCGTAGGTACTTAGCTGTTGGGACTTGGCTCTTCAAATAAGTAGTAAATTCAAGTAAATTTTCTATTCATAAACAAGTTACATGAAAATACTTGAGCCTGTCACCCAGATACTTGTGTTCATGACTTAATGAGTTCCTGTGAGGATGTACCTGGCAGAACTGTAGCTAGAAGACTATAAGTGCAACATATGCGGGAAGATTTGCAGTTCCATCCCTTCACTCTCATCTTGGACAAGGAAACAATCACTCTGACTGACTTTTCTGAACTATTTTGGGGGTCGACTGGAATTGTCGGCCCGTACTGAGCGGAATCCTTTAGAGGAGGATCCTTTCCGTCCAGTCGCGGAGACTGATATCTGTTTCTCCGTAACTTATTTCAACATTTCCGCCAATTTTCATCAAAATCAAAATCGGACATAAACCGTTCGGTATTTATTGCGGAACAAAGAGAAACAAAATTGTAAAGTTAAAACACAGAACTCGATTCCTTCTTTCAATGTAAAAATAAATGTAAATCCAGTTTCTTTGTGTTATTATGTCACAACTTTGGTGCTCACTGCAGCATTGTAGGATTTTTCCAATATCTCAATAATCCTAAAATCCAATGTTTACCTACCATGCTGGCACCGGTCGATATGTGCATTATATTACATAGCAACTCATTTTCCTCACGAGGCTGAGTGGGCCCCGCAACAGCCAGTCACGGTATCAATCATTTGCATGATACAAATTTCTTGACCCCGCCGGGAATCGAACCCGGGTCTCCCGCGTGCAAGGCGAGCGCAGTGACCACTACGCCATGGGAGCTGACTTATTCCTTCTTTCAATGAACCCATCAAGTGGATGCCCCTGCTATAATTACAACTAGGGCTAGATGAATTATTGACTCTAGAACTAGACTTTGACTCTATAATTAATAGGTCCCAACATGTCATTACACTCCGGTAAGTATATAGGGATATATGGAGTAGGGGAAGTCTCTTTACCTCCCCTCTCTTCCTCACCCCTCTAATAGAGGAGGGGGCGTAACGTAAAGGATTTAATTAGACATAAATTTATTAGTCATTGTGACCCCAAAACATTACAATTTGAGAAGGGGTTTGGGGCAAGGGGGACCGAAAATAGGACTTTGTTTTCTCAGACCGAGCTGAAATTTGGAACCTCTTCAAGTCTTCTAACACCCTGGATCTACTGTTTCATTTCGGTCCTGTCTTCCAGTGGTTTAAATTCAAGTGTAGGGCTCATGCACAGGTCTACCAAGTCCCATCACAGTACATGCCATTAATATTTATGGGCATTAGAGTGAACTTTTGAGTTGTATGGCCGCCATACACGCTACGCCACTGCTGTCTTCTGATTTGCAGATCACGAAATCAGTTCTAACCTTCTAACTCTTCGTTTCAACTCGACGATTTTTACAATTGGTTTGTCTGCTCATTACACCGTACCTCTAGAACAGTTTGCCTAATTTTGATAAAAATTTGGCAAAAAAATTCAAATCTTAAAAGGAATTTTCGTATGTAGGTATACATAATTATGTATTTTTAATTAAGTCTATATTGTAATAGAGTTGTCATAACTTGTAATGTGGACCTGTAAATAAAGCAAATTCAAATTCAATATGTATAGGTACTACATATTAGGTTCTGGGGGTCCTTTTACTTTCCTTATCCTATAGGAAGGAAAGTAATGTAATCGGGTCAAAATTTCGATGGTCAGTTTTTAGTTTTTACTTTCCTTATCCTATAGGAAGGGAAGTAATGTAATCGGGTCAAATTTTCGATGGTCAGTTTTTAGTGCCAAGACACGTTTTGAGGTCCCTAGAGCCTAAATCCGAAGTTTCAGCCATTGGTCCGTGTGTGTGTCTGTCTGTGTGTCTGTCTGTAAACAAAATATCTCGAGAACGGTAATAGCTAGAGACTTGAAATTTGGTATGTAGCTGTCAAATGTGACAAGGATGCGACACGAAACTTTTGGTTAAGACCGGTGTAACGCTTGGCGGCATTTTACTGCTTTTTGGCGGTTTTCGGTGTAATTTAACAATATCTCGGGAACGGTATAAGCTAGAGACTTGAAATTTGGTATGTAGTTTACAAATGTGACAAAGATGCAACACAAAACGTTTGGTTGAGATGGTTGCTGCGCTTGGTGGTATTTTGACCGCTTTTGGACAGATTTCGACCGTTTTTTGGCGGTTTTCAGCTATAGCGACAAAACGGTTAAGGATATTGTAAAAGTTAGGGTAAAAGAACACTCAAATAAGCATCATTCAATAGGATAAGGAAAGTCGTGTGATGTTCACACCAGATTTTTTCAGTGTGTCTGAAACACAAGCACATAGGTAGGTAAGTACTGATGTAAAGAGTTCAATTTTGTGTGGAGTTCAAAGAGTCAAATCCCTATACAATACATAATGTTCAAAAAACAAATCGACTCAAAATTTCATAAGTATGGGATATGGTTAGGTGGTACGTCGTGCTCTTAAGATTTTTTTCGTCTACCTCTCTTTGGATAACTTCCCTCTCCTCCTCCTCCTCCTCCTCCTCCTCCTCCTCCTCCTCCTTTTTCTTCTTCTCGTCCTCCTCCTTCTTCTCTTCCTCTGTTAGCAAAAGATTTTTCCGAGTGGGTTCTATGTAAAACGTACTTACAATCTACAATCTACTGAATTAGCAGAACTAGATGTAGGTATAGGTACATAATAGGTACTAGTAAAAACTTTATAAGTATACCTACCTACTTACAATCTACTGAATTAGCAGAACTAGGAGTAGGTATAGGTACATAATAGGTACTAGTAAAAACTTTATAAGTATACCTACTTACAATCTACTGAATGAGCAGAACTGGGTGTAGCTATAGGTACATAATACCTACTAGTAAAAACTTCATAAATATGTAGGTAAGTACACCTCACCCGTCCCTCTTTAAAATTTCCAGATAGATCATTGAACTCAATCTCTCCCCCTTCTTCATCCACCCCCTCTCCCCTCCCCCCCCCTTTCCCCCCCCTCCTCCTCCTCCTCCTGCTCCTCCCCCTCAGGCTTGTAAATACTCGAACTCTCAAGTAGGGGTTGTTTACACTACACTGGAGAAATCTAATTATGTAGTCCCAACTACATTAGGGATTAAGTTGTAGACTAACTACGTATACATAGGGTAAGTGTACCATTTATTCGCCCACCTAAAAAACGTACCATTTATTGGCCCACCTGT
>NW_007378102.1:111688-134240 GCF_000475195.1 Diaphorina citri
CAGTCACGGTATCAATCATTTGCATGATACAAATTTCTTGACCCCGCCGGGAATCGAACCCGGGTCTCCCGCGTGCAAGGCGAGCGCAGTGACCACTACGCCATGGGAGCTGACTTATTCCTTCTTTCAATGAACCCATCAACTGGATACCCATGCTATAATTACAACTAGGGCTAGATGATTTATTGACTCTGGAACTAGACTTTGACTCTATAATTAATAGGTCCCAACATGTCATTACACTCCGGTAAGTATATTAGGGATACATGGAGTAGGGGAAGTCTCTTTACCTCCCCTCTCTTCCTCACCCCTCTAATAGGGGAGGGGGCGTAACGTAAAGGATTTAATTAGACAGTGGATGCCCCTGCTATAATTACAACTAGGGCTAGATGAATTATTGACTCTAGAACTAGACTTTGACTCTATAATTAATAGGTCCCAACATGTCATTACACTCCGGTAAGTATATAGGGATATATGGAGTAGGGGAAGTCTCTTTACCTCCCCTCTCTTCCTCACCCCTCTAATAGGGGAGGGGGCGTAACGTAAAGGATTTAATTAGACATAAATTTATTAGTCATTGTGACCCCAAAACATTACAATTTGACAAGGGGTTTGGGGCAAGAGGGACCGAAAATAGGACTTTGTTTTCTCAGGCCGAGCTGAAATTTGGAAACTCTTCAAGTCTTCTAACACCCTGGATCTACTGTTTCATTTCAGTCCTGTCTTCCAGTGGTGTAGCGTGGTTTAAATTCAAGTGTAGGGCTCATGCACAGGTCTACCAAGTCCCATCACAGTACATGCCATTAATATTTATGGGCATTAGAGTGGAAGGGGTTTGGGGCAAGGGGGACCGAAAATAGGACTTTGTTTTCTCAGACCGAGCTGAAATTTGGAACCTCTTCAAGTCTTCTAACACCCTGGATCTACTGTTTCATTTCGGTCCTGTCTTCCAGTGGTTTAAATTCAAGTGTAGGGCTCATGCACAGGTCTACCAAGTCCCATCACAGTACATGCCATTAATATTTATGGGCATTAGAGTGAACTTTTGAGTTGTATGGCCGCCATACACGCTACGCCACTGCTGTCTTCTGATTTGCAGATCACGAAATCAGTTCTAACCTTCTAACTCTTCGTTTCAACTCGACGATTTTTACAATTGGTTTGTCTGCTCATTACACCGTACCTCTAGAACAGTTTGCCTAATTTTGATAAAAATTTGGCAAAAAAATTCAAATCTTAAAAGGAATTTTCGTATGTAGGTATACATAATTATGTATTTTTAATTAAGTCTATATTGTAATAGAGTTGTCATAACTTGTAATGTGGACCTGTAAATAAAGCAAATTCAAATTCAATATGTATAGGTACTACATATTAGGTTCTGGGGGTCCTTTTACTTTCCTTATCCTATAGGAAGGAAAGTAATGTAATCGGGTCAAAATTTCGATGGTCAGTTTTTAGTGTCAAAACACGTTTTGAAAAGAATCTATAAGTTAGAGAAACAGAGAGGTAAAAGAGAGGAAGTAAAATGAAGATTGGAGAGGAAAGGGAGAGAGAGAGAGAGAGAGAGAGAAAATGAAGAAGAGGAGGTGGAGAAAGAGAGATATGTGTTGATTGTAGGCAAGGAATGGAAAGAGGGGAGGGGATATAGAGAAAGAGGGAGGAGATAAAAAAAACTAAAGAGATGAGAGGGGACAAAAGGGGAAAAGGAGGGAATGAGAGAGAAGAAAGGAGAGAAAGAGCGATAAAGGAAGAAGAGAGAGAGAGAGAGAGAGAGAGAGATAAAAATAGAGTAGAAAACGTAACAATAAGATGAATAGATACGTAACATGTTTTTCTTCTTCTTTTTTTACGAAAGTTAGAACATTATCTTTGTAAATTAAAAAGGAAAAAGAGCCTTTGAACTCAAAGATATCTGTTCATTTCAGAAAAATAAGGTCCTTTTTACATTCTTTTCCATTCTTGCAGAAAAATAACTAAGATAAAGAACAAATAAAACCCTTTGACTCCAAGTGTGCACTAAAATACCATTGAGTTGATTTGATCAAAAAGTAACATTATTAGGATGTAGGAGGTCGGAGGAGGAGGAGGAAGAGGAGGAGGAGGAGGAGGAAGAGGAGTTATACATCAGGGAGAAGAGGAGAAAACGGTAAGTCCCTAGATATAGCCTTCACTACTTAAAAAAATAAAAAAAAAAATAAATAAAAACAGTACCTAATGCATACCTACCTACCTAATGAAAACAGTAAAAAGGAACCACACTATACCGATCTATGTACAGGGTGTTGCACATCGCAATGGTAAGTAGGACGATACAAGGATGACCCAAGATAGGACAGTTTCATTATGTATACTCATTGAAAGAGGCACTATTGTGTACACCGAATCAGATTACAAAAATGAGACAGGAGGGATTAGAAGGAGGAGAAGGAGGAGGAGGATAAGGAGGAAGAAGAGGAGGCATGAAGAAAAGAAAGCAGAATGAAATAAAAGAGAGATAAGGAATGGAAAGGAGAGTAAAAAGAAACGTACCTACCTAAGTTGTACCATTACCTACCAATGTAACCTACAAGATTATTTTCTTGACTTCTTCTTACTTCTTGTTCTCAGTTGTTGTTTTTAATTAGGGAGCATCTTCGTGAAAGGCCTAGAAATAAAGGTAGTACGAATAGATGGTTAACAATGAACAGACAATGTTAATACTTAATACCTACAGAACAAAATAAATAAATAAAAACAGTAATACGTATACCTACCTACCTAATGAAAACAGTAAAACGTACCTACCACACTATACCGATCTATGTACAGGGTGTTGCACATTGCAATGATAAGTAGGACGATACAAGGATGACCCAAGATAGGACAGTTTCATTATGTATACTCATTGAAAGAGGCCCTATTGTGTACACCGAATCAGATTACAAAAATGAGACAGGAGGGATTAGAAGGAGGAGAAGGAGGAGGAGGAGAATAAGGAGGAAGAAGAGGAGGCATAAAGAAAAGAAAGCAGAATGAAATAAAAGAGAGATAAGGAATGGAAAGGAGAGTAATAAGGAAAGTAAAAAGAAACGTAGGTACCTACCTAAGTTGTACCATTACGTCCATTACCTACCAATGTAACCTACAAGATTATTTTCTTGACTTCTTCTTAATTCTTGTTCTCAGTTGTTGTTTTTAATTAGGGAGTATCTTCGTGAAAGGCCTAGAAATAAAGGTAGTACGAATAGATGGTTAACAATGAACAGACAATGTTAATACTTAATACCTACAGAACACCGATATTGGTCCTAAAAGTAAGGAAAATAAAAAGGCAGAAAACGCTTCCTTGGCAGTGGATCCAAGAATGTTATCATCTTGAAGAAGTTGAAAGATATAGATAGTTTCATGGCTTCTATAGTAATAGCAGCAATATACATGATTTCAGTGGTATGGAAAAGTATCTTACAAGTGTAATAGCCAATGGAAAAGCAGAATTTTGAATTTGGACGAATCATATCAAAATATGGAATTGTAACGTTGAAAGATATAGTTATAGATAGTTTCATGGCTTCTAGTAAATAGCAGCAATATACATCATGATTTCAGGTGTCCATCCTGTCCAATCTTTGTCTGCATAATGGCGTTCCTTTGATGGGATTTGAGTCCAGCAGCAAGTGATCTGCAGCTCTTGCCACATGCAATGCAACAATATGCAACATGGTATGCAGATCCAAATCTGGACATTCTAGCCACGTCAAGAGCAATATACATACATAGGTACATATTTACATACCTAACAGTAATCAATAAGTGCATACCTACATACATACCTATCACTCCTATCAGTAATCCATAAGTAATAATATACTTAACTACATTAGGGATTAAGTTGTAGACTAACTACGTATACATAGGGTAAGTGTACCATTTATTCGCCCACGTAAAAAACGTACCATTTATTGGCCCACCTGTACCATACGGCCATACGCCACATAAGTCTGAACTGGATGAACTTTTTCAAGATCCAATTTCATCAAAAGAAAGGGCTTAAAGACTGCTAGAAACCAGTGATTTCAAAATTGTAGTCATAAAACAAAAATTAGAAACAAATAAGTGTGGACAGGTGGGCCAATAAATGGTACGTTTTTTAGGTGGGCCAATAAATGGTACACTTACCCTACCTACATAGTCTAAGTTCTAATTATGGAGCTGAAGCTGTTGGTACAAAGTCTAAGACTAATTACATAAATCTGTATGAGGGTAATTAATCAATATTCAGTTTTTTTGATGTGTTCTGTGTCGAGGGGTTGTACCGGAGATATGTTTAAGTCTGAGTCTTCTGTTTTGACTCGTGCAATAAGATAAGCAAATAGGGGGGGTGAGAAACTAGGATGGGGTCAATGATCACTGGGATTCGGTTTCAAAAGAGAAGAAGAAAACGAAAAATATTAAAAACAAGAAGGAGGAGGAGAAGAAGGAGGCAGAGATGAATTGCTCTTACATTACGGAACTACAATAACAGCACCAACAATAACAACAACAACAACAACAACAACAACAACAACAACATCTACTGGGCCCCGCCAAATCGACTCCCGAATAAGAGCCAATGGTTCCGAAAAACTGAATAGAGAATTCCCTTCAAATTTACTTGTTCAACATTTCTGAATAAGTTCAACAGAATTCGCGGACCATTTGAATACGATGTACCAATGATATATACCTAAATAATAAATGTACCATAAATATGTACTTCATTCCGAATTACCTGATGTCCCAATAAACAAACCCACTATTGGTAACAAATGCTGAAACGGATTCTAATAATGCACTCTAATTATCTCTCGAAACATTTTTTAATATTTCTAATGCACTATTCTATTAGCTCGAATAGATTTCTAATGCATTTTCCTCGCTCGAGGATTTGAAAACTCGTAATGTTAATCATGATGATGCTACCGTAGGTAAGCTTTAATGTAGAGACTAGAGAGGTAAATTGCGAACCTTAAAAACAGGAACATCAGTGGAAAGAGTGGAAGGGAGGAAGGAAAGCGAGAGAGGGAGAGGAGGAGGAGAGAAAGGAGTGAGAAAGAGAGAGAGAGAGAGGAGGAGGAGAGAAAGGAGTGGAAGGGAGGGAGGGAGGAAAGGAGAGAGAGAGAGAGAGGAGGAGGAGGTGAGAAAGAGAGAGGGAGAGAGAGAGAGGGAGAGAGAGAGAGAGAGAGAGATAGAGAGAGAAAGAGACTCATCTGGATTCAGGGTATAAGTACCCAATGGATATCTCAAATCTTATCTTATTACTACTTTTCTAAGAATGATTAAAAGTCTTAGAAACCTTAGAATTATTATAGGAATCAATCCATCTATTAATAATTGAACTAGGGTTCCAAACTATTCCATCTATGAGAGAAAACTAGACCAATGAGCCACGGGAGAATTTGGAGAAGCTCTCTGTTTCATTCTTGTGTTGCAGTGAAACATCTGTTGTAAGACAATCATCTGTCTTCATTAAAGGATCTATAAGTTAGAGAAACAGAGAGGTGAAAGAGAGGAAGAAAAATGAAGATTGGAGAGGAAAGGGAGAGGGAGAGAGAGAGAGAGAGAGAGAGAGAGAGAGAGAAAATGAAGAAGAGGAGGTGGAGAAAGAGAGATATGTGTTGATTGTAGGCAAGGAATGGAAAGAGGGGAGGGGATATAGAGAAAGAGGGAGGAGATAAAAAAAACTAAAGAGATGAGAGGGGACAAAAGGGGAAAAGGAGGGAATGAGAGAGAAGGAAGGAGAGAAAGAGGGAGAGAAGGGAAGAAGAGAGAGAGAGAGAGAGAGAGAGAGAGAGATAAAAATAGAGTAGAAAACGTAACAATAAGATGAATAGATACGTAACATGTTTTTCTTCTTCTTTTTTTACGAAAGTTAGAACATTATCTTTGTAAATTAAAAAGGAAAAAGAGCCTTTGAACTCAAAGATATCTGTTCATTTCAGAAAAATAAGGTCCTTTTTACATTCTTTTCCATTCTTGCAGAAAAATAACTAAGATAAAGAACAAATAAAACCCTTTGACTCCAAGTGTGCACTAAAATACCATTGAGTTGATTTGATCAAAAAGTAACATTATTAGGATGTAGGAGGTCGGAGGAGGAGGAGGAAGAGGAGGAGGAGGAGGAGGAAGAGGAGTTATACATCAGGGAGAAGAGGAGAAAACGGTAAGTCCCTAGATATAGCCTTCACTACTTAAAAAAATAAAAAAAAAAATAAATAAAAACAGTACCTAATGCATACCTACCTACCTAATGAAAACAGTAAAAAGGAACCACACTATACCGATCTATGTACAGGGTGTTGCACATCGCAATGGTAAGTAGGACGATACAAGGATGACCCAAGATAGGACAGTTTCATTATGTATACTCATTGAAAGAGGCCCTATTGTGTACACCGAATCAGATTACAAAAATGAGACAGGAGGGATTAGAAGGAGGAGAAGGAGGAGGAGGAGAATAAGGAGGAAGAAGAGGAGGCATAAAGAAAAGAAAGCAGAATGAAATAAAAGAGAGATAAGGAATGGAAAGGAGAGTAAAAAGAAACGTACCTACCTAAGTTGTACCATTACCTACCAATGTAACCTACAAGATTATTTTCTTGACTTCTTCTTAATTCTTGTTCTCAGTTGTTGTTTTTAATTAGGGAGCATCTTCGTGAAAGGCCTAGAAATAAAGGTAGTACGAATAGATGGTTAACAATGAACAGACAATGTTAATACTTAATACCTACAGAACACCGATATTGGTCCTAAAAGTAAGGAAAATAAAAAGGCAGAAAACGCTTCCTTGGCAGTGGATCCAAGAATGTTATCATCTTGAAGAAGTTGAAAGATATAGATAGTTTCATGGCTTCTATAGTAATAGCAGCAATATACATGATTTCAGTGGTATGGAAAAGTATCTTACAAGTGTAATAGCCAATGGAAAAGCAGAATTTTGAATTTGGACGAATCATATCAAAATATGGAATTGTAAATACTTTTCCATACTTTGGTGATTTAGGGCACTGGTGTCCATCATGTCCGATGCTACCATTGTGTCCAATCTTTGTCTGCATATGGCGTTCCTTTGATGGGATTTGAGTCCAGCAAGTGATCTGCAGCTCTTGCCACATGCAATGCAACAATATGCAACATGGTATGCCAATCCAAATCTGGATATTCTAGCCACGTCAAGAGCAATATACATACACAAATATTTACATACCTAACAGTAATCAATAAGTGCATACCTACATACATACCTATCACTCCTATCAGTAATCCATAAGTAATAATGTAAATGTAAATGCAGTTTCTTTGTGTTATTATGTCACAACTTTGGTGCTCACTGCAGCATTGTAGGATTTTTCCAATATCTGGTTTTATGGTTTTCTGGACAAAATTTACACCACCATTTTCGTGATCCTGGTAAAAAGACCTTTAATTTGATATATAGGTCGACCAGGTTTGGATAAGTCCTTCTACGGGGACAGACGGACAGACTGACAGACTGACTGACGGACAGACCGACACCGAAGCGAGTACTATAGTCCGTCCACTATACCTTTTATTATTAGTAATAATAAAGGAAGGACGGACTAAAAAACTCGCAATCGTGAGGTAATTGGACATTGTTTAGTAAGTTTAGTCATTACAGGGGGGGAAAAAGGGGAACAACTCACAATTATTACCTATAGGGGGGGGGGGGGAACTCAGTTATTATTACAGGAAAAACTCAGTTACTACAGGGAAAAAACTCTGTTCGGAGAAAGAAAATCTCAATTTATTCTCCACCTCCCCACCCCGATATTTCCCCACCCCGTGATTAAAGTTGTAGGAATGAACATTATGAACATTGAACAAGTAGGTATGAAGTATGAAAATTGCTTGCACTTCATTCTTCATTTATTATCCAATAACTATGAAAAAAAGAAGAAGAAAAAGTCAAGAAGGAAAAAAAAACCCATGACAAGGAAAAATTAAAAGAAAAATTCCCACTAAAACGAAATTTTCTTGGGGGAAAATTTTTCATCCGAAATGAGTTACAGAAGCAAGAGCATGTTGGAAGCATCAGTTCAGTATGGATCACTGAAGCAACATTGCACGTGGTTGGTATCCGGACGGATGGCCATTACAATCTTGTACTAGCGGCATTTCCCGGTCCCATACATCAGGCTGGGTTAGTAAATGAGTTCTGAGTTCAATAAGAGGAGGCGAGTAGCTTGTGAAAAACCATGACCTTGTGGACAATAGATCAGTTGCGCTTACTTGGGTGATGTTTCAAAGTCATAGAGCACGAAAAATGAGGACCAACGGAATTTTTTTCTCCTACGACTTCTAGATTTCGAGATAAATCGATTTAAAAAATACCGGTAAATCATGAACTTTGACGTCACGGCATACGCTCCCGTAGGCGATGACGTCACATCAAATGTTTTCACCCGATTCAATTAATCACGCCTACAGCCCGTTCTACAAATGGTGGGAAGATGATTAAGGAGTCTCCAGAAAGGTCTCGTCGAGGAGAAGTGCCTTTTCCTGGTTTCATCTTCTTAGCTCTAAAGGGAGACCCGCTAGGGAGGAAAAAGTGACTTTTTAGGGGAAAAATTCAAAATTATCGCTCGAGTTGATTAATAAGGAAGTTTTGTGCATGACAAAAAAAAATGTCGGAGTGTCCGAGAGGTAAGGTGTGTGGTCACTAACAAACTGCCGAGCGGGAGGGGTGAGGGTTCGAATCCCACGGCGGTCATTTTTTTTTTTTGTACATGATTTCATCATTTAAAAATATTTTATGAATAGCCCTAAGTAGTTACTTTTTTCATAATTTTATAGTTGATAAAAATAATAAAAATATGAAAAATGATTTTCATGTAGGTACCTACATTATCATTATCTTCTTAGTAGGCAGTCATAGAATAATAATATCTATGTAAGTGCTTATGTACTATTGTACAGAGCCAATTTTTTTACTTTGTATTTTAGTAATTACCCATGACTCCCCTAAACATGTCATTTATTACGATAAAATCTGCCTAGGGCGAGAATCGAACCCGCGGCCTAGCACTTAAAAGGCGGACTCGCTACCAACCAAGCTGAATAGGAAAAAAAGAAGGGAAAAAACTAATTGGCTCAGGGTGTCTACCAAAATGGAAAAATAAAATTCCCTGACTTTTCCCGGTTTTCCAGTCCAATTTTTCAAAATTTCCAGTCTACTTTCCTACAATGCTGCAGTGAGCACCAAAGTTGTGGCATAATAACACAAAGAAATTGCATTTAGGTACATTTACATTACATTTTTACAAAACAACTGTGACAAATTTTGTACTTAATTTTGACTTGGCGGGGTGGAGCACTACCGCGCTCCTTAATCTAGGAAGGCATTTAAATTTCATAGCAATTTTCCACTACTAATACCAGAAAACCTCCCTAATCCCAAAAGTAGATAGGTACATCCGTTTTCCTACATCCGTTCCTGATTTGAAATATTCTTCCTCCTCTTCTTTCGCTTGCTCTGATCCCCCTTCTCTTTTCTTCTCTTATTATCTCTCTCTCTCTCTTTCTCTCTCTCCCTCCCTTTCTCTCTCTCTCTTCTCTTCTCTTATTCTTTCTTTCACCTTCACATGACAAAAGTCAAACTTCAAGTATTGGAACATCTAATCCGCTCAACATTTCTCCACTTTCTCCTTGAACTTCCTTCTTAGTTTCTCCTTCTCCTTTTTTCCCCTTTCCGTTTCTTTCTACCTCCCCTCCTTTCTCCTCTTATCACTTCTTTTTAAACGTTCTTTCTTCTCCTCCTTCCTTTCTTTATCTCTTATCCCTTTTTTATATACTTCCTTCTCCTTCCTTTTCTGTCTATCTCCTCTCTTATTTCTTTCTTTCTCTCCTGTTTCTCCCTCCCCTTTCAATCTTTTTTTTCCCTCTTACCATCACCTCTCCCTTTTTCTCTATCCTTATTTTCTCTTCTCCTTTGCTTTCTCCACCCTTCTCCTTTCCCTCTGCTTTGCCTTCTATCTTTTTAACCTTTTGCGTACAGAATCAATTTCACCAGAATCGCTCTTACGGTAGGATTCATGTCCTACATGAACCTCAAGCGTTGTTGTTACAGTCAGACGTAAACAAAACATTTCTTTCAAATACGGTAGGATTCATGTGAGACATGAAACCTCCGAAAAGCGATTTGTGGTAGGATTCATGTCACACATGAAATTGTTCCCTCGCTTTTAATTTATTTTCTTTTTTTTCCTAGTTGAGATAGGAAACATCTGTACTTACCCTACCTAGATAGTCTAAGTTCTAATTATGGAGCTGAAGCTGTTGGTACAAAGTCTAAGACTAATTACATAAATCTGTATGAGGGTAATTAATCAATATTTTTGATGTGTTCTATATGTCGAGGGGTTGTACCGGAGATATGTTTCAGTCTAGTTTTCTGTTTTGACTCGTGCAATAAGATAAGCAAATAGGGGGGATGAGAAACTAGGATGGGGTCAATGATCACTGGGATTCGGTTTCAAAAGAGAAGAGGAAAACGAAAAATATTAAAAACAAGAAGGAGGAGGAGCAGAAGGAGGCAGAGATGAATTGCTCTTACATTACAGAACTACAATAACAACAACAACAATAACAACAACAACAACAACAACAACAAAAACAACAACAACAACAACAACAACATCTACTGGGCCTCGCCCAAATCGACTCCCGAATAAGAGCCAATGGTTCCGAAAAACTGAATAGAGAATTCCCTTCAAATTTACTTGTTCAACATTTCTGAATAAGTTCAACAGAATTCGCGGACCATTTGAATACGCTGTACAAGTACAATATAGGTACCTACATAATAAATGTACCTACCTACCATTGTACCTATGCTTGATTATGTACCTATGTATACCTACCTATTCCATGATGCAATTCATTCCGAATTACATCTGAAACTGCTGATGTCCCAATAAACAAACCTACTATTGGTAACAAATGCTGAAACGGATTCTAATATGCACTCTAATTATCTCTCGAATGATTCTAATATTTCTAATGCACTATTCTATTAGCTCGAATAGATCTCTAATGCATTTTCCTCGCTCGAGGATTGGAAAACTCGAAATGTTAATCATGATGATGCTACCGTAGGTAAGCTTTAATGATAATGTAGAGACTAGAGAGGTAAATTGCGAACCTTAAAAACAAGAACATCAGTGGAAAGAGTGGAAGGGAGGGAGGAAAGGAGAGAGAGAGGAGGAGGAGAGAAAGGAGTGAGAGGGAAAGGAGTGAGAGGGAAAGAGTAGAAGGATAGGAGAGAGAGAGAGGAGGAGGAGAGAAAGGAGTGAGAAAGAGAGAGAGAGGAGGAGGAGAGAAAGGAGTGAGAGGGAAAGAGTAGAAGGATAGGAGAGAGAGAGAGAGAGAGAGAGAGAGAGAGAGAGAGAGACTCCTCTGGATTCAGCAGGGCATGAGTACGAATACCTAATGGATATCTAAAGTCTCATGTTATCACTATTAGATACTTTTCTAAGAATGATTAAATATCTTAGAAACCTTGGAATTATTATAGGAATCAATCCATCTATTATTAATTGAACTAGGGTTACAAACTATTTCATCTATGAGAGAAAACTAGACCAATGAGCCACGGGAGAATTTGGAGAAGCTCTCTGTTTCATTCTTGTGTTGCAGTGAAACATCTGTGTTGTTTTCCTTTGATATTATGCTGAGCACGTCACGTCAGATACTTTCTTCGTTTCGAAAAGTACATACAAAAGACAAGAGAGAACGGAAACTGTCACAAACAAACACACTCTTTGTAACAAAAGGGAGGACTATGGAGAGAAACTTGGTGAAATAAAAAACATACAACACTTTCATGAGAGTTTGAGAAAAACGTTCTCCATGCAGTTGTAGTAAACTTCTCGGTGTAGAAGTTTAAAACAAAATTGGAAATAGAAAACAAGAAAACTCTCTTCACGTTCTCCATGCAGTTGTAGTAAACTTCTTGGTGTAGAAGTTCAAAACAAAATTGGAAATAGAAAACAAGAAAACTCTCTTCAGAAATGGTCCGATACAAAATGTCGTAAGATTCCTGATATACCACGGACGAAGAACTTGCTCTAGTGTGAAGTCATATCAGTGCGAAACTATCTTTAAAATTAAATTAATATCTTTGTAAAACTTATTAGAAAAGTTTAGCCATATCCTGTGTTTAGAGGGGAGCGGTTAAACGAAACTATCTTTAAAATTAAATTAATATCTTTGTAAAACTTATTAGAAAAGTTTAGCCATATCCCGTGTTTAGAGGGGAGCGGTTAAGAAAGTTAAGCCATTTTATATTGTCCCCTTAATCTGATGACATAAATTTTGCCGTAGAGAAAAAGAAAAACTTGCGAAAGATTTCGAGAACCTGATATGAGCTTTACAGAAGAACGAGTTATGGTCGTAAAGAGGCAAACTTTCCGCCCATGTATAAGTGTTTTACCACGAATGTTTTGAACAGTCTCTCCGCTTTAGAACACTTAAAGCACCTCTTGAGGTAGGTACCTCTAAATCTGATATCAAGAAACAACTGACAGCTTCTAAATCTGATATCAAGAAACAACTGACAGCTTCTAAATCTGATATCAAGAAACGACCGTTCTTGAGATATTTTGTTCACAACCTTTTCAACATTTTCCACGAAACAACTGACAGCCTCTAAATCTGATATCAAGAAACAACTGACAGCTTCTAAATCTCATATCAAGAAACAACTGACAGCTTCTAAATCTGATATCAAGAAACAACTGACAGCTTCTAAATCTGATATTAAGAAGCAACTGACAGAAGCAGACCTCTGAAATTCAATAGAAGCCGCTCTCTTTGTCGTCTTTTTTCCCCGTCAAAATACTGTTCTCATATGGATGGATATTGGAAAAAGAGAACTGACAACTTCTTCCACCAAAACAGCGGCGCTCGGCGGCACATTCCAAGCTCCAGCTTCCAATAAAGAGCGTAACCTTGGGCTTTGGGAGAATGATTCCAATTTTGGGCTTTGGGAGAATGATTCCAATTTTGCGTCAACTCCTCTACTCCTTATTTACTGAAACAAAGACCCGTGTAGTCATGTACATTGAGAACATCCTGTATTAAATCCCTTTCATATCACATTACATCCCCTTTCCATTCTGCCAGTGTCAGGAGCAGGGTGATTTCTGATGGAGGAAGAAAGGGCGGAGGAGAAAGGGAGAGAAGAGAGGAAGAGGAGAAGAAGGAGAGGAGAAAAAGGAGAATGAGGGAAAGAGGACATTCTTTCCCGGGACGGTAATTTTTTATATGATTTTTTTATTAACCACGCGTCAGATCGTGTCACCAACGCCATTTTCCTTTATGTCACCTGAGTCTATCCTTCTTATACACATCTATACTTTTTACTATCCGTATATCTATACTTTATACGTACCTCTATATTTATTATGAGTAGGAGACTCCTCGTGGTATTTCTTGCAGAGATTTGCATATTGGACAAAAATGTCAGGGGTTTCTTTTTTCGACTAAAAATGTGCACGTGTTTTGTTATTAGAATATAATAACAGCGCCGCAGGCGAAATTTTTGAACATTTTGGTCTAAAATCTTCAGAAATTCAGTCTCATCGAAACCTAATCTTCAGCTCCGCAGGAGAATTTTTTTAAAAAAGCATTTACCTGAAGTTTGTCATTATACAGTCTACACATTCACATACACAAATCCTGGGGGGATGAAGGTTAACACAAAAAAAGGGGGAAATGAGCAGCGCCGCAGGCGAAATTTTTGAAAATTAAAAATGTGCACGTGTTTTGTCCCCCCCCCTTCCAAAAATAACGCAAAAACGTGGAAAAAATAATAGAACAGTTGCGCTTACTTGGGTGATGTTTCAAAGTCAAAAAGATGGGAAAATGAGGGATTCCGGAAGTTTTCTTTTTCTTCCACGACTTCTAGATCCCGAGATAAATCGATTTAAAAATACCGGTAAATCTTGAACTCTGACGTCACGGCATACGCTCCCCTGCGCGATGACGTCACATCAAATGCCCAGGAAAAGCTCCCTCGCAGGCAACACATTAATCTCTTTGTGCACGTACCACTAAATTTGGCCCTATTTTCATCGTTTTATACGGAATTTCGATCATTTCAACTTTTATACAGAACCTCGATAATATCAACTTACCCTCGGTCCCAATTAGTTGAAATATCGAGGTTCTACTACTGTATAAGTATCTACCTACCATCGAAATTTTGAAAGACAGAAAAGATATAATAGAGAAAAATAGAATATAGGTACCATACAAACGAACTTTATCGATTTGCATATAGGGCGACACAAATTTAAATAAAAAAGTTGGAAGTGGATATAGAAAAAAACTTCCTAATCTGTAGTGAAAAGTCAAAGAGGATGGAACGAAGAATAACACAGGAAGGAAGAGAGGGAGAAAGAAGAAAGAGAAAAGGGAGGGAGAGAGAGAAAGGGAAAGGGAGGGAGAGAGAGAGAAAGGGAAAGGGAAAGAGAGGGAGGGAGAGAAAGGGATAGAGAGAGAGAAGGGAAGAGAAAGAGAGAGTCCCTGATACAATCAATATCTCTACAATATTCCACTGTGATCATTCAAGCTATGAAATCAAAACATTGAAAAACAAACTTCTAAAAGTCCAACTCTCCAATATAAAAAAAAGAAGGATCTATAAGTTAGAGAAACAGAGAGGTGAAAGAGAGGAAGAAAAATGAAGATTGGAGAGGAAAGGGAGAGGGAGAGAGAGAGAGAGAGAGAGAGAGAGAGAGAGAAAATGAAGAAGAGGAGGTGGAGAAAGAGAGATATGTGTTGATTGTAGGCAAGGCATGGAAAGAGGGGAGGGAAAGGGATATAGAGAAAGAGGGAGGAGATAAAAAAACTAAAGAGATGAGAGGGGACAAAAGGGGAAAAGGAGGAAATGAGAGAGAAGGGAAGAAGAGAGAGAGAGAGAGATAAAAATAGAGTAGAAAACGTAACAATAGATACGTAACATGTTTTTCTTCTTTTTTACGGAAGTTAGAACATTATCTTTGTAAATTAAAAAGAAAAAAAAAGCCTTTGAACTCAAAGATATCTGTTCATTTCAGAAAAATAAGGTCCTTTGTACGTTCTTTTTATTTTCGCAGAAAAATAACTAAGTTAAAGAACAAATAAAACCCTTTGACTCCAAGTGTACACTAAAATACCATTGTAACCATTGAGTTGATTTGATCAAAAAGTAACATTATTAGGATGTAGGAGGTCGGAGGAGGAGGAGGAGGAGGCGGAGGAAGAGGAGGAGGAGAAGGAGGAAGAGGAGTTATACAGGGAGAAGAGGAGAAAACGGTAAGTCCCTGGATAGCCTTCACTACTTGAAAAAATAAATCATCATCATCATCATTGAGTAGCGTCATCGTGGTCGATGGTTGCCAAGTTTGATAATGCTGTATTGACGGTAGATCTGAATTGTTGACCCATGACAAGGAAAAATTAAAAGAAAAATTCCCACTAAAACGAAATTTTCTTGGGGGAAAATTTTTCATCCGAAATGAGTTACAGAAGCAAGAGCATGTTGGAAGCATCAGTTCAGTATGGATCACTGAAGCAACATTGCACGTGGTTGGTATCCGGACGGATGGCCATTACAATCTTGTACTAGCGGCATCCCATGACAAGGAAAAATTAAAAAAAAAAATTCCCACTAAAACGAAATTTTCTTGGGGGAAAATTTTTCATCCGAAATGAGCCACAGAAGCAAGAGCATGTTGAAAGCATCAGTTCAGTATGGATCACTGAAGCAACATTGCACGTGGTTGGTATCCGGACGGATGGCCATTACAATCTTGTACTAGCGGCTTTTCCCGGTCCCATACATTAGTTACGAGTACCTACAGTTGTAAGAGTTTCCACTATCAAACCTCTTCAAAAACATACGTCAAACTTCCCGAATTCGTCTCAGGCAGAATCTCCACATTAAATTTTGTAATCGCCTCTTTGTAATGTTAAAAGCCTGAAATTAACAGCGCTTTTAACAACGGTAAGAGTTCAAATTGGGAGAGGAAAATGTGACAAAGCCTTGTGTGTTCTTGTACTTAAAGCAAAAGGCCCGGGAACTTTGTAAGACAACATTTCAACATTGTCATGCAAGTTCTGGAAATTATGTATAGTTACAGGGTGGTTGCGAAAATATTAATCCAAACTTCTAAAGGGAACCCAGGATTAAGGTGAATTCCAGCAAAAATATTGGTCCAAACTTCTAAAGGGAACCCAGGATTATGGTGAATTCCAGCGAATTTTGTTTATATCACAAGATTGACTGCCATCTTAACTGTCAGTTCTCATGAATCATCAATCTTTCTACACTGGTTTTGCGGCCACTGGTTGCTACTCAATTGTTCTCAAGATCTCAAGAAGCAGAATGACTTTAGTCGTTTTTTCCATTCGGAATTCCCCTCTTTCGGTGTATTATACAGGCGTTAACCAAGACCAAGAAACATCGAAAATCCGCAATTTCCGCGGAAGCGATTCCGATTGGAAAATGAAACTTCCCAAACTTTTTCCTCGGAACACCCTGTTTCCGCGAAATGTTCATCGTGAAAGCCATAAAACAAGACAAAGCTTTCTCCGAACAGATTTCTCTACAACGTAAGCTGAAGAGAAAACAAAGGCTTTCTAATACGCGAGCAACTTGAGAAATTAGCGAATAGCGACCAATAGGACAGTTAACCCTTTTAGTGCTTGGGTAACACTTTCAGAAAGGGTAACCGTTTCAGGCCGGTTAACCCATACAGAGCCCGGAAAACCCTTTTAGGACGGGTAACACTTTTCGCGTGGGAAAAATCTGTGTTCTAAAGGCTTTTTAGGGTTCACCATACGGCGCATTTTTCGAGTTCTATGTAGGTATAGTCCTGGAACTATGTGCTAATAGTGAAATAGGATCCTATATACAGGGTGCGGCGCTGTTATTTGCTATTTTGAAAATTCCATTAAAAAAAGGCTGTTATTCTTACATGCTGATTTTTGCTCAATAATTATCGAGAAATGTGGGAAATTTGATTTTATGAAAGTTTGAAGAGTCCATCAATCAAATTACGACCGCTTTTGACGATACACCCTGGAGGCGATTTCTGAAATTTCGCCCTAGTTTTCCAACATTGCAACGGTCCATTTCGCGGCGAACGTTATGCTTTAACTCTTCAATTGTTCTTTTAAGATCATTGTAAACTTTGGATTTGAGGAAACGAACGGGGTTATTAACATTCGCCGTAAAATGGACCGTATATCTGTGGCAATGTTGGAAATGTAGGGCGAAATAAATTTCAGAAATCGCCTCCAGAGTGTAAGCGGTCGTAGTTTGAATGATGGACTCTTCAAACCTTCATAAAATCAAATTTCCCACATTTCTCGATAATTATTGAGCAAAAGTCATCATGTAAGAATAACAGCCTTTTTTACTTTCTATTATTTTTAATGGAACTTTCAAAAAGGCAAATAACCGCGCCGCTTTTTAGGGCTCCATACCGCGCATTTTTTGAGTTCTAAGTCCTTGGACCACAAGTAAAATAGGATTTGCAAATAGGACAAATTCTTTGGTCTTAATATTAACTAATGAAACGATATCTGACCAAAAGTGAAAGAAGAATTATTCAGAACTACTTGAATATTTATAAGTACTTATAGGTACACTTTAATATGCTACACGTGGTAGATTAAGTAAAGATAACGAAACTTGTATTACAATATGGAAGAACGAGATGGAGAGATAAGAAGAAAGAGGGAGAGAGAGAGAGAGATATGGAGAGAGATTAGGAGGGAAAATAATGAAGATAGAAGATTGGAGAGTATATATAGTCGACTTAAGTATGTACTTACTTAATGGTATTAGGATTGTAAGGGGTATAAGTCCTTGGAATTTGAAGTAGTACCTATGTACATATACGAAATCCACATACCTGTAAGCAGAAGAAAGATAATCCTTACATTAAATTTTGTTGATCAAAATACATATTACAGAATATCAAGTAAAAGAATAACAATATTTTAGGCATATTTTCTAATACATATTAGAAGATTAGAACCAAAGAGGGCCTTTACTTCAGCAGTAGGCTACCACTTCTATTACTATATGGTCAAAATTTTAAATTCTCTAAACATGGTGAGGACAAAATTTCATACCTCGGCTGAGATTGAACCCACGTCTTCCTATTTACCCAATTCTACCCCCAATTGCTTCGCCACTAGGAAATACTAATAAATTCTGTCACAACATACATATGTCAATTCAACATGGCCTCAATATACAGGATGTCCGTAACTAATATTTTCAGGAGTCATTGAGAGACGATAATTTCATTCTCTTGGCAAAACTGAAGGGCCTACTCCCCCTTTCGAGCATCATTTTTCTAGTCTACTGTAGGCCAGACTTCAAAAATTTGGAGTAGGTACTAAATAATATGGGAGTTTGGGAGAGTTAAGACATTTGACCTGTCCCCTCTCTCTCAGTCTCTCCCTCTTCTCTCTCGGTTAAATGCACATTGAATTATACACGTGAATGCCCTCTCTCTCTCTCCCTTTCTCTCTCTTTCTTCCTTTCCCTCTCTTTCTCCCCACCCTAACTCTCTCTCTCTATTTCTCCCCACCCTCTCTTTCTCTCTCTCTCTCATACATACACACACATCACACACTTTAGAACTCAAGTGTCTTGAATAATCAAATAATGAAGCCGTTATTCACACAAGACAGCGGCTTTCACAATTGCTTCGGACAGAAGAATAGACGAGGGAGGGGAAAATAAGGGTAGGAGGATAGGGAAGGGAGCGAATAAGAGGAAGGAGAAATGAGGAAAAGGGAAGAAGGACAGGGGAGAAAGAAGAAGAGGGAGGAAGGAGAGGGGAGACGGAGTAAGAGGGAGAAAAGGTTAAATATAATAGAGGAGGAGAGATTGGTCAAATATCGTATGAAAGGAAAGGGGAAGGAGGAAAAAGATGGAGGGAAGGAGGGAAAGAAGAATGAGAAAGGAGAAAAAGGGAAGAAGGAGAGGCGATGAAATTGGAAGAGGGAGAAAGTTTGGTAAGTAGAATGGAAAGGGAGATATTGGTCAAATATCGTATGAAAGGAAGGAGAAAAAGAGAGATGGAAGGGAATGAAAGAGTGAAATGGAAGAGAAGGAGGAGAAGAGAAAGAAAGGATAGATAACGTATGAAAAGAAGGAGAAAGGAGGAAAAAGAAGGATGGGAGGGGATTAAGGAGTGGGATAGAAAGAGGATTTGATAGAGGGGAAGGACAAGGCAGAGAGAGGAGAGGGTGTGAAGAGAACAAAATTTCTTGCCTTGCCCTGGGACTGAACCCGTGCCCTCCTATCAAACGAACTTCTACACCACCGAGGAAAGTAAAATGTTGCTAGAAAGGTACCTACGTATTACCTATTGTTAATTCAAACAAAAGTTTCAACTATCCCCTACCCCTTTATCTCCTCCCCCTTCCCCCCCCCCTCCCTTCACTGGTACTAATCGCCTCTTTGTAATGTTAAAAGCCTGAAATTAACAGCGCTTTGAACAACGGTAAGAGTTCAAATTGGGAGAGGAAAATGAGAGACAAAGCCTTGTGTGTTCTTGTACTTAAAGCAAAAGGCCCGGGAACTTTGTAAGACAACATTTCAACACTGTCATGCAAGTTCTGGAAATTTATGTATAGTTTACAGGGTGGTTGCAAAAATATTAATCCAAACTTCTAAAGGGAACCCAGGATTATGGTGAATTCCAGCAAATTTTGTTTATATCACAACATTGACTGCCATCTTTACTGTCAGTTCTCATGAATCATCAATCTTTCTACACTGGTTTTGCGGCCACTGGTTGCTACTCAATTGTTCTCTAGATCTCAAGAAGCAGAATGACTTTAGTCGTTTTTTCCATTCGGAATTCCCCTCTTTCAGTGTATTATACAGGCGTTAACCAAGACCAAGAAACATCGAAAATCCGCAATTTCCGGAAACGATTCCGATTGGAAAATAAAACTTCCCAAACTTTTTCCTCGGAACACCCTGTTTCCGCGAAATGTTCATCGTGAAAGCCACAAAACAAGACAAAGCTTTCTCCGAACAGATTTCTCTACATCGTAAGCTGGAGAGAAAACAAAGGCTTTCTAATACGCGAGCAACTTGAGAAATTAGCGACCAATAGGACAGTTAACCCTTTTAGTGCTTGGGTAACACATTCAGAAAGGGTAACCGTTTCAGGCCGGTTAACCCATACAGAGCCCGGAAAACCCTTTCAGGACAGGTAACACTTTTCGCATGGGAAAAATCTGTTTTCTAGAGGCCTTTTAGGGTTCACCATACGGCGCATTTTTCGAGTTCTATGTAGGTATAGTCCTGTAACTATGTGCTAGTAAAATAGAATCCTATATACAGGGTGCGGCGCGGTTATTTACTTTTTTGAAAGTTCCATTAAAAAAAGGCTGTTATTCTTACATGATGATTTTTGCTCAATAATTATCGAGAAATGTGGGAAATTTTATTTTATTTATATGTACATATATTGTATAACCTAACCACTACCTTAATATCTTACCTATTAGAGGTTTTCTCAATTGAAATCACTTTTGAGAGAGGAATATTCGGTTTCAATTTCCAAGTGAGTCAAAACTTTTTTAATACATACCTATTATGTATTAGGTAACTATTCATTAATTAGGTATATTTATTTGTTTAAGACTTTTAATTGGTACATACCTACCATAGTACTGAATATACCTACGTAGGTACCTATTTACGTAGTACTTGTACAACAAAAAATAGTGATATCCCCCCAAAAAAACACTTCGTGTTATTCCCACGAACAACCCCGCATTTAAAGACTCTGCCCTCTTTACTCCACATTTCATTCAGGGAGGGCAGGGATGGCTTGCTCCACGAAAGACTCCACATTTAAGACTTGCTCCAAGCGCAGACTAAACGTTATTAGTTTGTCGACATTTTCTGCGCAAGAAGTTTGGAGTGCAGAATGTGACGTGATGACGTAGAATTTTTTTGGCTGATCAGGCCACTAATATGGCTGTTTATAGGATGATGGGGTTGTAGAACTTTGTAGTTCACAAAACAACTGTGACGTCAGCTCCCATGGCGTAGTGGTCGCTGCACTCGCCTTGCACGCGGGAGACCCGGGTTCGATTCCCGGCGGGGTCAAGAAATTTGTATTATATTTTATTTGTATTTATTACAGTGTAAGTGGGAAATTTGATTTTATGAAAGTTTGAAGAGTCCACCATTCAAATTACGACCGCTATTGACGATACACTCTGGAGGCGATTTCTGAAATTTCGCCCTACTTTTCCCAACATTGCAACAGGTATACGGTCCATTTCGCGGCGAACGTTATGCTTTAACTCTTCAATTGTTCTTTTAAGATCATTGATGTAAATTTTAGATTTGAGGAAACGAACGGGGTTATTAATATTCGCCGCAAAATGGACCGTATACCTGAGGCAATGTTGGAAATGTAGGGCGAAATAAATTTCAGAAATCGTCTCCAGAGTGTAATAGCGGTCGTAGTTTGAATGATGAACTCTTCAAACCTTCATAAAATCAAATTTCCCACATTTCTCGATAATTATTGAGCAAAAATCATCATGTAAGAATAACAGCCTTTTTTACTTTCTATTATTTATTTTTAATGGAACTTTCAAAAAAGTAAATAACCGCGCCGCTTTTTAGGGCTCCATACCGCGCATTTTTTGAGTTCTAAGTCCTTTTGAACCACAAGTAAAATAGGTTTTGCGAATAGGACAAATTCTTTGGTCTTATTAACTAATGAAAAGATATCTGACCAAAAGTGAAAGAAGAATTATTCAGAACTACTTGAATATTTATAAGTACTTATACACTTTAATATGCTACACGTACGTGGTACAGATTAAGTAAAGATAACGAAACTTGTATTACAATATGGAAGAACGAGATGGAGAGAGAGAGAGAGAGAGAGAGAGAGAGAGAGAGAGAGAGAGAGAGAGAGAGAGAGAGAGAGAGAGAGAGATTTAACACGATTTTCCAATACATATATTAGAACGAAAGAGTCCCTTTACTTCAGCAGTAGGCTACCACTTCTATTGCTATGGTCAAAATTTTAAATTCTCTAAACATGCTGAGGACAAAATTTCATACCTCGGCTGAGATTGAACCCACGTCTTCCTATTTACCCAATTCTACCCCCAATTGCTTCGCCACTAGGAATTAGATATTACCTAACGTTCAAAATTTGAATGATGTTGGCAATATACATAGATGGATAGGACGGATATTAATATTATCAAGGTGATAGCATATCAAAATATTTTGACATTGCAGACACATATCATTGTTTCCAGGCCCGATTTTTCAGGGGGGTATTTGGTGGCCTGCTCCCACGAACAACCCCGCATTTAAAGACTCTGCCCTCTTTACTCCACATTTCATTCAGGGAGGGTAGCTTTTTGACAATTTTTTAATTTTTTGCTTATTTCGTTGTCATTCTGTGTCTGATACTTTTCTATGAAAACCAGACTTAGTACAGGTACTTCAATA
>NW_007378102.1:134250-154448 GCF_000475195.1 Diaphorina citri
ATATCGAGTAAATCTGTAGCTTCATGCTGGACATGAATCCTACCGTATCGCCAGATCTAAGTTATATTTCTCCTACCATAAGAGGACATCATTCTTTCCCGGTCACCTGTCGTACAAGGCAAACAAATCGGTTTTTGTGAATGACAACAAAATACAAATTGAAAAGGATGAAAAGGAATCTCGAAGGACAAGGAAGAGAAGGATGAGGCGAAGTTGGAAGTGAAGGAAATGGAGGAGAAGAGGAAGGAAGGACATGGGACTTTTTTGAGGACTTCAGCAAACACACCGCAAATGATTTCCTTTCAGGACAGGATATTATCCTGTTCTGATAGGGTGTTTGAAATTTAAATGTTTTAACAGCACGTGCCATTTGTGTTGGGGTTGAGAGCTTCCCTAACTGTATAGTGTTTACCTTTTACACCTTTTCGCCTTTCAAAATTGGGATCGGCGGCCTCTTCTTTTATCCTATCCTATGCGAAAAAAAGTGTGCCGCTTTCTAGAAAGCGTCACAGATAGAAAGCTCTCGCAGTATTGTTGTTTCAATAAATTAGAAAGTTTATAGGAACATAGAGCAGAAATATGCGAAAAAAAGTATGCCGCTTTCTAGAAAGCGTCACAGATAGAAAGCTCTCGCAGTATTGTTGTTTCAATAAATTAGAAAGTTTATAGGAACATAGATCAGACATAGAACATATCCGAACTTTGAACATTAAACTTTTTTTTCCACCAGTACAAGAGGCAAATAAAATTTCAGCTTATATGCAGAAAAGGTTTTTACTTTTTTACTTGTTTCATATTGATGGATATGTTCTTGTTTTACTGGTTTGTCCGTTTGTCGTAAAGTTGTCCTCCGAATTTGGAAATTTGGATGGTAGTGTGAGTGAGCTTTTGCAGACATAGAACACATTCGAACTTTGAACATTAAACTTTTTTCCACCAATACAAGAGGCAAATAAAATTTCAGCTTATATGCAGAAAAGGTTTTTACTTTTTTACTTGTTTCATATTGATAGATATGTTCTTGTTTTACTGGTTTGTCCGTTTGTCGTAAAGTTGTCCTCCGAATTTGGAAATTTGGATGGTAGTGTGAGTGAGCTTTTACTGTTATTTCGTACACAACAGCTCTTTGTTTTGTATCTGACAGTGTAGGAATGGCAACTTTATCTACTTCACTTTTTTGTCCGTTCAATTTCTCCAGATATGGAGATGCTCTGGGCTCTGTCAACTATCAAAAGAGGTGTTGAAATCATTTACTCGTAAATGAGGGAAGTGGTAAGTAAAAACCGTCTTACATTGTTGCCAGAGCTCTCTAAAGAAACCTCCATCTCGTGTCTCAAGTTGTAAGCCTTTTTTTCACGGTGCCTGGGATATATTTTATGTAAAGAAAAAAATTCCGACCTTTCAAAAAGGCGATAATATCATATTGATGATATTAGCTCGTAAGAAACCGCTTAATGTCTATGTCAAGACGTTAATGTCTAAATTTCAACACATTTTACCTATATATCTCCATCTAAACTTTCCAAAGATACATAATATCTTTCCTGAAACGTGGAAGTTCTATCAAAAGTCACATCTTAACAGCTCATAATATGGTTAACTTTCAAAACTAGGAGTTCTTAATCTATGGTGCCCGGACCACAAGTGGTACGCTATAAACGTCAGGCATTTAAAAAATGGTTCACAATAGGTACCTACTTCTTGAAATTAGAGTTCTATTGAAATGAAGAATACCTACCTTTGTCATGGGAGCCGGCTTACATATATAGGTAAGTAAAAAATATTTAAACTGTAAATAAAAATTGAAACAAAAAATAGTTAAAATTTAGGATGCAACTATAAAAAGATTGAAACCGTACGTAGGACCTACAAACTTCGTCAATAGGTTATCTAAATCCAAAATGAGACCAAGTGGTCACAACGAATTGGGTTGACTTTCTGCCACTTCAAAAAGGTTAAAGTACCCCCTGCTCTCAGTTCCACTTTCGTAGCACCTTAGATAGCAAAGCCAAGGTATTGAACGCTCTTATGAAAAGCTTGAATATTCTCCACAGCATCCCGTTTCTTCTCATATAGCTGTCAAGCTCAAAGCATATGTGTAAAATGTCTATGTCAAGACGTTAATGTCTAAATTTCAACACATTTTACCTATATATCTCCATCTAAACTTTCCAAAGATACATAATATCTTTCCTGAAACGTGGAAGTTCTATCAAAAGTCACATCTTAACAGCTCATAATATGGTTAACTTTCAAAACTAGGAGTTCTTAATCTATGGTGCCCGGACCACAAGTGGTACGCTATAAACGTCAGGCATTTAAAAAATGGTTCACAATAGGTACTTCTTGAAATAGAGTTCTATTGAAATGAAGAATACCTACCTTTGTCATCGGAGCCGGCTTACCTACATAGGTAAGTAAAAAATATTCAAACTGTACATAAAAATTGAAACAAAAGACTTTTAAAATTTAGGATGCAACTATAAAAAGATTGAAACCGTACGTAGGACCTACAAACTTCGTCAATAGGTTATCTAAGTCCAAAATAATACCAAGTGGTCACAACGAATTGGGTTGAGTTTCTGCCGCTTCAAAAAGGTTAAAGTACCCCCTGCTCTCGGTTCCATTTTCGTAGCACCTTAGCTGATAGCAAAGCCAAGATATTGAACGCTCTTATGAAAAGCTTGAATATTCTCCACAGCATCCCGTTTCTTCTCATATAGCTGTCAAGCTCAAAGCATATGTGTAAGCAATAATGCCTCTAGTGAATATGAATTTTCATCTCGCCCTTCAAACGGAGGTTTAAAAGGTGTGTTGTGTGGGGAAAAAGGTGGTATTGTGTGGGTTAAGGTGGATGTAATATTGGAGAAAGTACAAGGTTGTTCTTTCTTCAAAAGACGAGGTACGGTGCAAAGATTTGAGTTCCTTGTAGCAGCTTTCAGGGACGGGTTTATGGTCTCGTTTTGAATTTTCGTTGGCTCATTTTTGGACGTCTTTCTTGCACATGGCATGCGTGGTAGGCCAGGACACTGGGGATACTGATGCTGTTGTCCTACTCATCCTACTATCCATTGTCCCCGTCCACAGATTCAGAAAAAAAGAAGACACCGTACGGGTTAATTGGCACATACACCTTATTCGAGTATAGTTATCTACTGCTACTCTAGTAAGATTCGTTTAAATTTTAAATATTACCTACCTTATACTTACGAAAGCTCTAAACTCTAAAGGGAAATTCAAAAACAGAGTTCTCGAGTGGTAAAATTTCCTCCATAACACCCTGAACACACACGAGAGCATAAAATGTGTGTTAGCAAAAGAATAAGAAAACGAAGCACATCCGAACATATTGTTCATAATATTGATTCCTGCCATGTTCTCAACATAATAGACAGCGGTGGGCTGGTGGCAAGAGCAAACCCTCTTCAAACAATAAAGAACGCAAGATTGAAAGATCTTTCCAACATTTTTATGTGAAGCATCGAGAGAGAACATAAAGAATTCCAGAACGTGACTCCACATTAATATCAGAAGTGATCAGGATTATTCAAATGCGAATTTCGAAACCCGCAGACGAAGAACGCCGCGGGGAGCCTCAAGTTGAGATAAAAATGTACATCAAACGATCGAAATAGAGAAGATGCAAATAAAGAAGATCAGGGAGATGAAATGAAGAAAGATAATTGTGTTGCAATGAATCCACGTGTTGACGATGATGAAAAAGAAGAATAAATGGACGAAAAATGTGGCAGACAAGAAGAACAGAATTAATTGGTTATTAATGTAGGTAGGTATTGTATCTGAATTGTTTCTTTTGAAGACGACCGACGATGAAACAAATGAAAGCTGGCTTTAACAACTGCCTAGCTGCCTACGTGGTTGAAAGGTTTTCCACTTCAAAAAGCTCGCAAATTGGTTTGTACGGACTCCGAAGAGTCTTTTGAAGATCCATGTCCAAAGCAACCTGTGGTACTTTTCACTCGATAAAGTTTTCAACTATCGACACAAACAAGAACATAGACATAGAAGCACATTTCAAAGACAAAACGGAATGACCACAACTCGACTGACCACAAAGCAATCAGGGAGATGAAATGAAGAAAGATAATTGTGTTGCAATGAATCCACGTGCTGACGATGATGAAAAAGAAGAAGAAAAATGTGGCAGACAAGGAGAACAAAAATAACAAAATTAATTGGTTATCTACGCATTTGTATAAATTGTTTCTTTTGAAGACGACCGACGATGAAACAAATTAAAGCTGGCTTTAACAACTGCCTACGTGGTTGAAAGGTGTTCCACTTCAAAAAGCTCACAAATTAGTGTGTACGGTCTCGGAAGAGTCTTTTGAAGATCCATGTCCAAAGCAACCTGTGGTACTTTTCACTCGATAAAGTTTCCAACTATCGACACAAACAAGAACATAGACATAGAAGCACATTTCAAAGACAAAACGGAATGACCACAACTCGACTGAACACAAAGCAAGAGAGAAACTGTCACAAACAAGCACACTCTTTGTAACAAAAGGGAGGACTATGGAGAGAAACTTGGTGAAATAAAAAACATACAACACTTTCATGACAGTTTGAGAAAAAACGTTCTCCATGCAGTTGTAGTAAACTTCTCGGTGTAGAAGTTTAAAACAAAATTGGAAATAGAAAACAAGAAAACTCTCTTCAATACTACTCGTAATACATACATATAGTTCAGTAGCGTCCATGTACGGCGTGTATGGCGGCCAAACACTCAAAAAATTCCACACAAATACCCTTAAATATTGACTTTAAATAATTATTGTATTCTTATTAGATAGATGTTGTGATAGAAATTAGTGTCCGCTTTACACTTGAAGTTAGACCACGCTACGCCACTGATATAGTTCTAATTCTAAGTTAGCAAGACATATTTCTCGTCATTTGGGACACATAAATTATTATTCGACCACATCCACCAAACGCATTCTCCCACGAACAACCCCGCATTTAAAGACTCTGCCCTCTTTACTCCACATTTCATTCAGGGAGGGTAGGGATGGCTTGCTCCACGAAAGACTCCACATTTAAGACTTTCTCCAAGCGCAAACTAAACGTTATTAGTTTATAGACATTTTCTGCGCAAGAAGTTTGTAGTGCAGAATGTGACGTGATGACGTAGAATTTTTTTGGCGGATCAGGCCACTAATATGCCTGTTTATAGGATGATGGGGTTGTAGAACTTTGTAGTTCACAAAACAACTGTGACAAATTTTGTACTTAATTTTGACTTGGCGGGATGGAGCACTACCGCGCTCCTTAATCTAGGAAGGTATTTAAATTTCATAGCAATTTTCCACTACTAATACCAGAAAACCTCCCTAATCCGAAAAGTAGGTAGGTACCTATATTTCCTACATCCGTTCCTGATTTAAAATTTTCCTCCTCCTCCTCTTCTTCTTTCGCTTGCTCTGATCCCCCTTCTCTTTTCTTCTCTTATTATCTCTCTCTCTCTCTTCTCTCTCTCCCTCTCTCTTCTCTTATTCTTTCTTTCACCTTCACATGACAAAAGTCAAACTTCAAGTATTGGAACATCTAATCCGCTCAACATTTCTCCACTTTCTCCTTGAACCTCCTTCTTAGTTTCTCCTCCTCCTTTCTATCACTTTCCCCTTCTTTCTACCTCCCCTCCTTTCTCCTCTTATCCCTTCTTTTTAAACTTTCTATCTTCTCCTCCTTCCTTTCTTTATCTCTTATCCCTTTTTTACATACTTCCTTCTCCTTCCTTTTCTGTCTACCTCCCCTCTTTTTTCTTTCTTTCTCTCCTGTTTCTCCCTCCCCTTTCAATCTTTTTCCTTCTTACCATCACCTCTCCCTTTTTCTCTATCCTTATTTTCTCTTCTCCTTTGCTTTCTCCACCCTTTTCCCTCCCCCTCTGCTTTGCTTTCTATCTTTTTAATAAAAGACGGTATTTTTTTATATGATTTTTTTATTAACCACGCGTCAGATCGTGTCACCAACGCCATTTTCCTTTATATCACCTGAGTCTATCCTTCTTATACACAACTATACTTCTTACTATCCGTATATCTATACTTTATACGTACCCCTATACTTATTATGAGTAGGAGGCACCTCGTGGTATTTCTTGCAGAGATTTGCATATTGGACAAAAATGTCAGGGGTTTCTTTTTTCGACTAAAAATGTGCACGTGTTTTGGCACCTTTTCGCCTTTCAAAATTGGGATCAGCGGCCTCTTCTTTTATCCTATCCCTCTAAACATAGTCATCCTCCTCCTCCTCCTCCTCCTCCTCTTCCTTCTCTTCGCATCCTCAACCTCTTCAATTTCTCCTTTCTCCATCCCATCTATCGTCTTCCTTAACTTTAATTACGGCTCTACCCCAGCTTTGGTCTACCATACCACTGGAAAAACTCGAAAAGGAGCACATACAGTGTGTCCACTTTTAATGTGCGCCATAGGAAAAATACATGTAAAAACAGTTTTTCTTGTCTCAAAAGTCCCCATTAAGTAACTAATGACAAAGAAAACAATGTCGAAGACGTGTTTTTTGTATGTTTCTTAGTTTGTTTTATTCAATTTCAAATTAAAGGGTATTTTGTTCTTTTGTACCACCAAATTTGGCCCTTTTATACAGAACCTCGGTAATATCAACTACTCTCGGTCCCAATTAGTTGAAATATCGAGGTTCTACTACTCAACTACTGTATAAGTATCTACCATCGAAATTTTGAAAGACAGAAAAGATATAATAGAGAAAAATAGAATAGGTACCATACAAACGAACTTTATCGATTTGCATATAGGGCGACACAAATTTAAATAAAAAAGTTGGAAGTGTATAGAAAAAACTTCCTAATCTGTAATGAAAAGTCAAAGAGGATGGAACGAAGAATAACACAGGAAGAAAGAGAGGGAGAAAGAAGAAAGAGAAAAGGGAGGGAGAGAGAGAAAGGGAAAGAGAGAGAGAGAGAGAGGACGGAAGAGAAAGAGAGAGTCCCTGATACAATCAATATCTCTAACAATATTCCACTGTGATCATTCAAGCTATGAAATCAAAACATTGAAAAACAAACTTCTAAAAGTCCAACTCTCCAATATAAAAAAAATTCCAGGAGCAGGGTGATTTCTGATGGAGGAAGAAAGGGCGGAGGAGAAAGGGAGAGAAGAGAGGAAGAAGGAGGGGAGAAAAAGGAGAATGAGGGAAAGAGGACATTCTTTCCCGGTCACCTGTCGTACAAGGCAAACAAATCGGTTTTTGTGAACGACAACAAAATACAAATTGAAAAGGATGAAAAGGAAGAGAAGGAGGACAAGGAAGAGAAGGATGAGGCGAAGTTGGAAGTGAAGGAAATGGAGGAGAAGAGGAAGGAAGGACATGGGACTTTTTTGAGGACTTCAGCAAACACACCGCAAATGATTTCCTTTCAGGACAGGATATTATCCTGTTCTGATAGGGTGTTTGAAATTTAAATGTTTTAACAGCACGTGCCATTGGGGTGGAGAAAAGTCAAAAGGCTGATTTTTCACAACTTATTTCATAGAAATCGACCTTTTAATCATAAATTTTATCCAAATGCAACTGCTCCATTTTCCGAAAAGGTCACTCAGGGAATGTTTCCATTCTAAAAGGAGTATCATTTTATAATAATAGACTCTTGAAAGACAACTAAGACGACATTATCTAAATATGTATCTACCATCGCATCGAATGGAAATGGACTCTGGATAATACCTACATAAGATGACATACAGTAGAACCTCGATTATTTTAATCTCTATTATATCAACTCTCTATTATTTCAACCTCCATTATATCAACTCTCTATTATTTCAACTCCAAAAATCGGGGTTTTTCCCTTATCTTTCAAGGAAATCCCACATTATCAGAGGAAGAGATCATTGAAAGTGTTCTAACTAACGAGACTAATGATATCCTATCCCTCCAAACATAGTCATCCTCCTCCTCTTCCTTCTCTTCGCATCCTCAACCTCTTCCATTTTTCCTTTCTCCATCCCTTCTATCGTCTTCCTTAACTTTAATTACTGCTCTACCTCAGCTTTGGTCTACCATACCACTGGAAAAACTCGAAAAGGAACACATACCTAGAATATAGATAATTTTCCTTTACAACTTTAGAATTTAAGTTCAAAAGGTCCCAACAAATTCAGGAAGTTAAATTGTCAACACAAATGGCCAGGTCACACTCATTCTTTAGTCGTACACACAACAAAGGTCCAGGCCATATCCGGGATTTGATCGAGGAGGGGGATGCTCCAAATTTCTGGAGTCTGGCCTACAGTAAAGGAGAACAATGAAGCTCGAGGGGGGGGGGGGCCCGGGCCCTAGGGTTAATTGGCACATCCACCTTATTCGAGTATAGTCATCTATAGCTGCTCTAGTAAGATTCGTTTAAATTTTAAATATCTACCTTACTTACGAAAACTCTAAAGTCTAAAGGGAACATTAAAAACAGAGTTCTCGAGTGGTAAAATTTCCTCCATAACACCCTGAACACACACGAGAGCATAAAATGTGTGTTAGCAAAAGAATAAGATAGAATAGATAATTTTCCTTTACAACTTTAGAATTTAGATCCAAAAGTTCCCAACCAAAGGTACAAATCCAGGGAGTTAAACTGTCAACACAAATGGCCAGGTCACATTCTTTAGTCGTACACACAACAAAGGTCCGGGCCATATCAGGGATTTGATCGAGGAGGGAGATGCTCCAAATTTCTGGAGTCTGGCCTACAGTAAAGGAGACCAATGAAGCTCGAGGGGGGGAGCCCGGGCCCTTCGCCCCCTTCCTAAATACAGCCCTGAACAAAGGTCGGACTCATAAAAAATGAGGATTTTCCAAAACCAGAACTGGGCATTGACTTTTTGATTAATTCATTTTCACGGCGAAATTTTATTTCAATCATAAATATCTTTGAGACTAGAGCAGGGAGGGGGAAGGGACGAAGACAGGGGAGGGGAGAGGGCAAGTGTGGGTAGGAGATGGAGGGGGAGGTATGCGGGGGTGAGAATGAAATAGAAGGGGGTGATTTATTTAATTTGTCTGTCACTAGGTATAACTATAATGCCATTCCCTACTCCCTCTTCCTCCCTATGACCTTTCATTCACGTTTCTGTCAAGGATTTTATAGATTTTTGGGGTGCACTCAGCCTCTGTGTATATTGTCCACGGCGTGGCGGTTATAGATACTGGGGTGCACTCAGCCTAGTGAGGATTTGAGAACAATCACGAAGATGGTATTTCATATTTTGATCTACATAGAACACAAGGTAAACATTTGTTTTGTGATAGATCTTGTACTTATTAAAGCAGGAAGGGGGGGGGAGGAGGAGGAGGAGGAGGAGAAGTGAAGTGAAGCGAAGAAAAAAAGGAAGAGAAGGAGGAAGGACTGTTTTCCAATGAAAAATGACCGACCTGTCATAGGTCTCCTCAAAGAAGGATAATACAAAAGCTACAGCCACAATAAATTGACCCGTACAGTTTCCAGCCTGAAAAAGGGGCGAAAAAGTTGAGAGTTCATTCAACCATATTAAAACACTGGTCCACGACTGATGTGGAAAAAAAATCCCCCCGTTACAAACCCAACTTAAAATGATTGCATACATGCCTAAATTAATTTTTCACTCAAACGAAGCAGTAAATTAAAAAAAAAAAAATAAAAATAAAAATAAAAAAAAAACTTAACCCCCAGAAAAAAGGGGGAAAAAATCGACCTATAAAAGAGGAAACATAATGCAAAAGCTGTTACTATGCATATTGCATAAACACGTACAACGAATGTATTACGAAGCAACACCGCAGAGTGTTGCATGATGCATAACCAGTGCCTGATCGGCTAATATGTGGCTTTCAAAGGCGGCCCAAAAGCAAAAGGCACTCACTGGCCGCTAAACGCCATAGCCAAGGGCCAATTTATATTCATATCACATACCTAACCTACATAATATTAATCCTTTGATCACTTTATTATGTATTTTTTTGTAGGATACTGAAGAAATTTGTTCCGCCTGTGAAAGCCAAAAGTATAACATATTGGAAGAAAGAATCGCCTGCGGCGCACTGTCTCCAATTAATTCATGCGCTCCTCACCAGGGGGTCTCGCGAGATTTAGGTTCAATCCCACCTATGAGAGATCTCCGTGAAGGTTTTTCCGTTAACCTTCAGGCTCGATTGTGGGCTTTTGCTAAGGTTTGACCTTCGGCCGAGGCCGCCAAACCATCCTAAAGGCCCTTATATTTCGCCGCGAAACCATCCTTTACACCCTATATTTCTCAGCGAAACCACCCTAAAGACCCTAAATTTGATAGCGAAAGCATCCTAAAGACCCTAAATTTCACAGCGAAACCATCCTAAAGGCCCCATATTTCACCGCGAAACCATCCCAAAGGCCCCATATTGCGCTGAAGGTCCTATGTTTCGCCGCGCCACTAGCCATTTAAATGAACTGTCAAAAATGCTATTTGAAAATTAATGATCATGTTAACGATAATTAATTATGGAAGAGAAAGAGAACACTCGCTCATGTGTGTGTGTGTGTGTGTGTGTGTGTGTGTGTGTGTGTGTGTGTGTGTGTGTGTGTGTGTGTGTGTGTGTGTGTGTGTGTGTGTGTGTGTGTGTGTGTGTGTGTGTGTGTGTGTGTGTGTGTGTGTGTGTGTGTGTGTGTGTGTGTGTGTGTGTGTGTGTGTGTGTGTGTGTGTGTGTGTGTGTGTGTGTGAACAATTGTACAACAAAAGCTCGTGTATTGATTAATATTTAATGAGATTTAATTAATTAGCTGGCTGGCTATAATATTAAAACAAAAGCTAATATGCAATAAATTGAATAAATTATTGCATATGAGGAAAATAATGCTTGTTTTATGTTAGTGTTAGCTGGATTGGCTGGATTGTGTAAACACACGTCCCACAACGGGAACTTTGCAAAAAAACAACATTCATTCCTAGTTCTCTCGTATTTGCTGATAAACCTAAACTAATAAAATATTAACAGTATTAAAATATGCTTCAACTAACAACCGAATAATTTTCTTGATTTCTTTCAGTTCAAAAGAGGTACTAACACTTTGGCTACCAGACTCAAAATGCGTGTCTTTCCCCAGGTACCAAGCCCATATCTCAGGAACTACTGAACTCTAGTGAGTGAAGGCGGGGTCAAGAAATTTGTATTTATTTTGCAAATGATTGATTCCATGACTGGATGTTGCGGGGCCCACTCAGCCTTGTGAGGAAAATGTGTAGCTATTGCATATAAATGCGCATAGCGACCGGTGCCAGCATGGTAGGTAAACATTGGATGTTAGGATTATTGAGATATTGGAAAAATAATCCTACAATGCTGCAGTGAGCACCAAAGTTGTGATATAATAACACAAAGAAACAGCATTTACATTTTACATTATTCTGCTTCTGCTTCTTCTTCTTCTTCTTCTTCCTCTTCTTCTCCTCCTCCTCCTCCTCCTTCCTCTTCTTCTTTCGTAGCTTGCGTGGTCCTCACACTGACCTATATCACGCAGAACGTCCGAGTTCGATTCCCAACAGACATTATTACTTTACGAGTATAGGTATAAGGGGACCGGGGACTCCTGTCAAATGTTTGAATTGCAAGGTTCACTTCACATAGGTATCAACAAGCAGGGTCCGCCCCTCCGGGAATTTTTCAGCCCGTATAGTGATTAGAGAAAATCAGTACCTATGTACCTACCTATTCAGTTTATTATTATTATTATTCTTGATTTGATTTTTTTGATTTTACTTTTACGAAGCAACACCGCAGAGTGTTGCATGATGCATAACCAGTGCCTGATCGGCTAATATGTGGCTTTCAAAGGCGGCCCAAAAGCAAAAGGCACTCACTGGCCGCTAAACGCCATAGCCAAGGGCCAATTTATATTCATATCACATACCTGCCTACATAATTATTAATCCTTTGATCACTTCACTATGTATTTTTTTTTTTTTTTTTTTTTTTTTTGCGCACACCACACTCACTGGCCGCTAAACGCCATAGCCAAGGGCCAATTTATATTCATATCACATACCTAACCTACATAATATTAATCCTTTGATCACTTTATTATGTATTTTTTTGTAGGATACTGAAGAAATTTGTTCCGCCTGTGAAAGCCAAAAGTATAACATATTGGAAGAAAGAATCGCCTGCGGCGCACTGTCTCCAATTAATTCATGCGCTCCTCACCAGGGGGTCTCGCGAGATTTAGGTTCAATCCCACCTATGAGAGATCTCCGTGAAGGTTTTTCCGTTGACCTTCAGGCTCGATTGTGGGCTTTTGCTAAGGTTTGACCTTCGGCCGAGGCCGCCAAACCATCCTAAAGGCCCCATATTTCGCCGCAAAACCATCCTAAACACCCTATATTTCTCACCGAAACCACCCTAAAGACCCTAAATTTCACAGCGAAACCATCCTAAAGGCCCCATATTTCACCGCAAAACCATCCCAAAGGCACCATATTGCGCTGAAGGTCCTTTATTTCGCCGCGCCACTAGCCATTTAAATGAACTGTCAAAAATGCTATTTGAAAATTAATGATCATGTTAACGATAATTAATTATGGAAGAGAAAGAGAGAGAGAGAACACTCGCTCATGTGAGAAAGAGAGACGGAGACCAATAATGTATTGTAAATTTAATAAAAAAAAAGGAATGTGAATAAAATGTAATGCGGAATACCTAATTGAAAAAAAAATCTTTGAGTGTTCCATGCTCTTGTAAATATACGAGAACTTTTTTACACTTTACAATTACAACTCTGTAAAGCTGTTGTAGTTGTAGTAGGGTAACAAGTAACAGTTGTCTTCTAAATCTGATATTAAGAAGCAACTGACAGAAGCAGACCTCTGAAATTCAAGAAGCCGCTCTCTTTGTCGTCTTTTTTCCCCGTCAAAATACTGTTCTCATATGGAATGATATTGGAAAAAGAGAACTGACAACTTCTACCACCAAAACAGCGGCGCTCGACGGCACATTCCAAGCTCCAGCTTCCAATAAAGAGCGTGACCTTGGGCTTTGGGAGAATGATTCCAATTTTGGCCTGGGAGAATGATTCCAATTTTGCGTCAACTCCTCTACTCCTTATTTACTGAAACAAAAACCCGTGTAGTCATGTACATTGAGAACATCCTGTATTAAATCCCTTTCATATCACATTACATCCCCTTTCCATTCTGCCAGTAACAGTTGTACAACAAAAGCTCATGTATTGATTAATATTTAATGAGATTTAATTAATTAGGTGGCTGGCTATAATATTAAAACAAAGCTAATATGCAATAAATTGAATAAATTATTGCATATGAGGAAAACCATGCTTGTTTTATGTTAGTGTTAGCTGGCTTGTGTAAACACACGTCCCACAACGGGAACTTTGCAAAAAACAAGACTCATTCCTAGTTCTCTCGTATTTGCTGATAAACCGAAACTAATACAATATTAACAGTATAAAATATGCTTCAACTAACAACCGAATATTTTTCTCGATTTCTTTCAGTTCAAAAGAGGTAGGTACTAAGGTAGATAAGTGGTATTCTTTCAAGAAAAACAAAGTCAAGTACCTAATACCTAAGCAGAAGAAAAGGATAAAAAAAGAGGAAGAAAAAAAAAGAAAGGAAAATAGAAGAAGAAGAAGAAGAACAAAAAAAAAGACATAAAAAAGAAAGAAAAAAATTAAATAAGGGAGACAAAATATAAAGAAATACAGAGCCTTAAAAACTTACCTACAGCGGCTATCTATAATAGGTACCTACTAACTAACTACCTAGCTACCTACCTATACCTACTGACCCAGACATACCTTTCGACAGACCAACTGGGACATGGTGGCTATTTCGGGGTGCACTGAGCGACTCAGCCTCTCACAATTGAAGAACTGGTTGAAAAAGGTGAGGCAAAAAATTTCAACACAAACGTCCTCTTGTCCTGGCTACCAAATTAGACAAACCGTTCAAAACAGACATACCTAAAGGAAATTTTCTCAAAACATTTTTGACCGAATCAAACTGAAGCCGGACCAAACCAAACACCATAATGGAGATCCGTAGAGATCCTATTTCTGATTCTGACTTCTATACAGTTCATTAAACCACTAGTTGAGCCACAACAAAATACTGACAATATGATACAAGATAACAAGACCCTCCTGAATACAGAAAATTGAGGACAAACAATAAAGTTACGTTACAAAACCACTATCTACCAGCACTACCGCCAGAAATTCTCACAAAAGACGCACCTTTATTTGCTGAATAATAACTCGCCTTCATTTATCAACGAGCAAATTGTACAGAAAATAGAACCATTTTCTCTCCCTATCCCTCCCTCTTTCTCCCCTCTCTATTCCTTTCCATTCTCTCCCTCTCCCTTTCTCTCCCTCTCCTCTTTCATCTCATCTCTCTCATTACTTTATCAACAAACGAGAGATTGAGGTTTTAATGTTAAAAGTTTTCGAAGACAACGCGAAAAAGGGGAAGAGGAGGGAGAAGAGATAGAATAAGGAAGGGAGGGGGGGTTGAGGGGAGGGAGAATAGGGGTAAAAAGGGGAGGAATGAAGATGAAAGTGGAAGGGATGGAGGGAGATTTCTCAGCATCAAGCATCGTTTGGCATCAAGGCTTCTGCAGAATTACAATTTAATTGTTTTGTTTGTTCTTGTCAATGAGTAGGCGAAAGAACACAAGTCCTTTCTTTCTTTTCCACTTCATTGTTGCTTAGCGTTAAACAAACGAAAATACCCTGCTCTCTTGAATAGGAAGAACAAAAGGGAAGGGAAAAGGGAAAAATGTGAAGATGAGAGGGAAAAAGGGATTGATAAGAGGGAAATTTTGTAAATAAGAAGAGAGAGAGAGAGAAAGAGAGAGAGAGAGAGAGAATGGAGAGAGTGAGAGAGAGGGATGGAAAAAATAAAGGAAAAAGTCGAGAGAAAGAGTGATGGAGAACAAAAGCGCGAAAAAGAAATGGAGGGAGAAGGAAGATTGGGAAAACTAACAGCTAGCTAGACAAAGGAAGAACATGGTTTGTATTATTCATTTCACTTAGGGAGTTCCTCTGCGCTCTACATATTCTACAGACAGCTCTACAGTCTACACTGTAGAGTCTTCAGCTATTATGCTCTACACTACATTTCTACACTTCGTTTTCTCCTCCACCGTCTCTCATTTCCAAGCAGTGTCTCTTCCTCCTTCCCTTTTTCTCCTGTTCTTTCTTCTCTTCCTCCTCCTCCCTCTCTTCCCTTTTCTTCTCCTCCTTTCGTCTTGTCCTCCCTCGCCTCTTCTTTCTTCTCCTCCACCGTCTCTCATTTCCAAGGTCTGTCTCTTCCTCCTTCCCTTTCTCTCCTGTCTCCCTATACTGCCTCTTCCTCCCTATGACCTTTCATTCACGTTTCTGTCAAGGATTTTATAGATTTTTGGGGTGCACTCAGCCTCTCTTTATATTGTCCACGACGTGGCGGTTATAGATACTGAGGTGCACTCAGCTAAGTGAGGATTTGAGAACAATCACGAAGATGGTATTTCATATTTTGTTCTACATAGAACACAATGTAAACATTTGTTTTGTGATAGATCTTGTACTTATCAAAGAAGGAAGGGGAGGAGGAGGAGGCGTGAAGAGAAGAGAAGTGAAGCGAAGAAAAAAAGGAAGAGAAGGAGGAAGGACTGTTTTCCAATGAAAAATGACCGACCTGTCATAGGTCTCCTCAAAGACTACATTTCTACACTTTGCCTTTGTAGAGCTATACCTGTTTGTTAAATCTGAGTACCTACATACATAATTACATATAGTAAGAAGTCTACATTTGGGTAGTTGGGATATTTTGATGATGCTCTAAATATGTATCCTCCGTGGTCGAGTGGGGTCACAGAACGGTACGAGGCTTGCATACTGGAAGTCCCAGGTTCAATGCCCGGCAGAGTCGCAGTTATTTTTTTTTTATATTATTCTGCTGCTTCTTTTTCTACACTTTGCCTTTGTAGAGCTACCTGTTGTTAAATCTGAGTACCTACATAATTACATATTGTAAGAAGTCTACATTTAGGTTGTTGTTGTTGTTTTTGTTGTTGTTGTTGTTGTTGTTGTTGTTGTTGTTGTAGCGGTTTTAGCTTTCGCCGAATGGCGATAGCAGAATAAAGAAAAGATGTCTTTTTGTATCTGCTATTCTCTCCTGTTCTTTCTTCTCTTCCTCCTCCTCCCTCTCTTCCCTTTTCTTCTCCTCCTTTTGTCTTGTCCTCCCTCGCCTCTTCTTTCTTCTCCTCCACTGTCTCTCATTTCCAAGCTGTGTCTCTTCCTCCTTCCCTTTCTCTCCTGTGGGTAGTTCAGGTAGTTGGGATATTTTGATGATGCTAAATATCCTCCGTGGTCGAGTGGGGTCACAGAACGGTACGAGGCTTGCATACTGAAGGTCCCAGGTTCAATGGGAAAAGGTGAGTTGGTTCCCAAAAAAAAGGTCCATTTTCGTCACGTATGAATTGGTTCCCCTTCAAAAATTTCATGTACGAATTGGTTCCCCTTGGAAAAAGGTATTAATTGGTTCCGACATTAAGAAATGACAAAAAAGTGTAAATTAGTTAAAACAAATTGTTTATTTAATCTATTTATTTACAAATTCAAAAAGATAAAACATTAAAAAAAAACTAACAATTTATAATTTATAAAGGCTTTGGCAGAAATTTGTGGGAAAAATTTTTAACGAACTCAAATTTGGAATTTTTTTTGGTCTCTAATTTTACCATTTCCTTTCGTACAAAAGTTTCTTTAACGTTGATGCGAATATGCGATGACCTGGATTCAACATAGGTCTTATACTAATAACACATCAATGAAATTATAAATATTTTGGGTGAGCTTTGTAAAATGCACTATTTAGCTTCGAGTGGTAACTCTCACAAGCATTTGTAGCATTTGTAGTGGCTATTTTCAGCAGGTTGTATACTCATGAAATCGTTAATGAAACATTCCATTACTTCACTTGGGTCTAAAAACGGCAGGGCAGGTATCAGGGAACCAATTCATACAAACCTTTTTCCAACCGGAACCAACTAATACGTTTTTTCCCAGTTGGGAACCAACTCGTACTCAGCCGGTTCAATGCCCGGCAGAGTCGCAGTTATTTTTATTATTATTATTATTATTATTATTATTATTATTATTATTATTATTATTATTTTCTTTATTCAGTTTTTCTCATTTCCAGGGCCTCTCTCAAGAAAGCCGCCAAGTTGTACAGATGGTTGACGTCCCCAATACACAGCATATTCACAAGTGTCATGTGTGTGGATATCTTTGTTAGATGTTTCCGTCTTAGACTATCGTATCTTTTGCAAACTATCAGGAAGTGTTCAAGTGTTTCTTCCGTTATCAGGTCACAATTCCTGCACAAGTTTTCTGCCTTCCAGTAATGTGCCTTATTCAGAACATAAAAGTATATAAATCGACCAGCCATTCTAGCCTGTGCAACAAGTCTTAAACTTTCAATGTGGGCTCTGCATTTCAGGTAGTTTTCAACTTCGCTATCTTTCTTTATTTGTGAGTATTTTGTGCTGTACGTTGATAGGACACATCTCTCCTTGTCATTTTGTTGCAGGTTTTTATTCATGTTTTCAGCTATTTCCACAACTATTTTTTTCTTGCTTTCATAGTCAATATTTCCACTCCACAGTCTATCTGGATTTATCCCTGCATCATCTATACACTCACTCATCTGAGTCACCCAGTTTCCACGATGGCAATTCACTCCTCTCTCATGTAGTTCCAACAATCTTCTGTAACATATTCCTGGATATTTATGTGGGGGCATTTCCTCTAATTTCAGAATCCAGTTCAGCGCTTGGCTTATAACATGATATTTGATCCAGGGTACTCCAGTCTCGCGTCTCAGCATGTAACCCGGGGTAGATCTTGCAAGATACAAGAGGTTTTTGAAAAATTCATTTTGTCCTTTTTCCATAACGTTGATTTGCGTTAAGCCCCAGACTTCACTCCCATACATTAGTGTGGCTTTTATAATGGCATTGTATAACTTCAGTCTTGCTTCCCAAGAGTCAACTTTAGTTTTTATGAACATGTGCTTCACACTGGCCATTGCAAGTCTAGTTTTCGTCAACATATTTTCTGCTGCTACATTGTACATACCAGATGATGAAAAAGTTACTCCTAGGTAAGTAAATGTATTGACTATTTCTAGCGGATGTGAATCAAAGAAAAATACATCCTCTCTTCTAGGTCTACCTCCGCGTCTGAATATCATGATTTTCGTTTTATCTGTGTTGAGTATAAGAAAGTTCTCTTGGCAAAATTCTTTAAGTGTTTCTAACTTCTTTTGCAGGTCAATTTTTGAGTCGGCAAAAATGATTAGATCATCTGCAAAGAGGAGCAATATTATGTCGGTTTTGCCATCTATATTTATCCCTCTGTATCCTTTTTTCCTCAGATAGTCCTCTATATCATTTATATATGCAGCAAAAGCTCCCGCCGAGAAGCTGTCTCCTTGCCATAGTCCTTTCTGGACTTTTACCTTGCTAGTTGACATTGCATCATTTATTTTTATCTTGCAGCAGGTTTGACTATACAGGGATTGTAATACCCTTATAAACTTACTCGATACACCCATTGAGTTACCCGGTGAACTCAGTTTTGTTTACATTTTACCGGGGTTCTTGTTTTGATTTTCATTCGGTTTCTAAAAAAACAATAATCAGAACAATCAATCACAGGCCTAAAACACGTCAGAAGCATACAGAAAATCATAATACGAATACAAAATGCAATACCTACCGAATCCGAATAAGAACAAGACGAGGGAGAGAGAGAAAGGGAAGGAGGGAGAGAGAGAGAACAAGAATAATAACAACTACTAATAATAACAACAACAACAACAACAACAACAACAACAACAACAACAACAACAACAACAACAACAACAATCTGGTGTGAACATCACACGACTTTCTATTAGATTTACGAAATACGTATTTGAAAGAAAAAAAATTCCCGAGCCTGAGCCGCCCACGGCGGCCAATTTTCGGTCGAAAATTTCCTATCTTAAAATACTCCCCATGTAATGAGGGATCATTAAAAAGTGTCCAAAAATTGAACTTTTTTTGGAAAATTTTCTAAGTCCCAAAATCGACCGCCTACGGCGGCCAATTTTCGACCAAAAATTTTCTATCTTAAAATACTCCCCTATAATTCAGGATAATCATATAATTCAGGAGGGGGAAAGGAGGAGGAGAGGGAAGAGGAGGGGGAGAAGGAGAGGAGAGGAAGGGAAAAAGTTTGATTAGCGTTTTGTTTTCAAAATTTCGTTTAAATATAAAATGTCAAGCATTTTATGATCCACAAAAATTAAATTCAATTTGTCAACTTTTTTTTACTCTGTGTAAAGCTGTAAAGGCAGTACAGTATTGGACAGACTACAAAAAATTAGGTAGGTACCTTTAATATGTACTTGTAGTACCTATATTTAGGCAGGCCCCCTTTAAACTACATATTAAATTTGTACCCCGATCTATAACTCAATCAAGTTGTTAATTCAATTTACAATTTTCAGGTCCAGAGATCATATTCCATGCTAAAAATGCGAACAAAAAGTTTCTGTCTGGGTCAACATGCAAATAAAGTTGAACTTTGGACCCGGACCACTAACAAAATATTGACGGTAAAAAAGAAAAAAAATCCAAAACTTCACTCCGGAGAAAAACTAAAGAAAAACTTCCAAATCAGAGAACTCCACCAGCTGCGCATATAGTATAGGCAAAAATCTATGTTCATTTCGCCTTAACGTTGTCAACACTGTTTTCTCCTCAGAAATTATAGCCATTCTGCTCTGCCTTCAAAACATAAAGTACCTGCCCCACTCCAAATTCCTGTTGGTATCCGATTCAATGAGCGCTATCCAAGCTATTGCCAACATTTGCTCCTCTTACAAAAACTCTTTGACCTCAAAAATCTATTCAGCCTGGATGGATCTTAAGTCGGGCGGCAAAGAAGTGACACTTATGTGGTGTCCGTCACACTGCGGCATCAGTGGGAACGAGGCTGTCGACATGGCGGCTAAAAACCCCTGTACATCCACCCAGCCCCTAAAACTTTGTTCTGCTTGCGACTTCAAACCTCTTGTTGCCAAAATTATACACAACATGTGGCAAACCTCGTGGAACAACCTTTTAATTCCCAA
>NW_007378103.1:0-1870 GCF_000475195.1 Diaphorina citri
GGCATATTGAACTTGGAGCAATTAAAATGAACCAATACCTACCCATCAATTAACTTGTACGTTACTAGGTTACGGGTTCAATACCCTCCTGTGTCAACAAATTTTTTACACAACGTTCTTTTTTTAAGAGGTTTGAGATTAGAGGGAACGGTAACGTCTATAACTGCTAAGATCTTATCGTCCCGAAATCGAAGAAAGAAGTAATACAGAATAGGGAAACGCCAGCCGTTCCGAGAACGAACCTTATCAGTTCAGGATAAAATCCTTCCCGGGCGGGAAGCGAACCCGTGACCTAGCACTTACCATGCAGACGCTCTACCCCTCCAAGCTAACCAGGCTGGTAGTTAGGTAGGTATAATGCTATAATGTCAGGTTGGCGAGTGAATAAACAAGCTCGTATACTTTTAGGGCTTCGGTAGATAGAGAAGCGAGTTTATAACATAACGACAAAAAAAGTAGGCAAACTTTTCTTAAAAGGGCATTAAGTTAATTATGTTTTTTTTTTTTTTTTTTTTTTTTTTTTTTTTAAAGGAAAATTTAAAAAGGGATTAAGTTAATTTTTTTTTTTTTTTTTTTTTTTTTTTTCATTTTCAAAGGAAAGATAGGAATATGAACACACATGCACTGATGAATGAGAGACCATGAATGATATTTTATGTATTCGAGTTAGAGAGTAATAAGACCTGATGGTACCTGGAAAGTAATAGTAATAATATGTAGGTACTGTACTTATGTCATACTCTGTATTTTTTCATCTTTTAGAATGTTTACATAGACAAGTAAAATAAAATAATAATATAATAATAATAATTATGTATATAATTAATTATTATTACAACAATTTTGCCCCCATTTAACACGGAATACATATTTCTGTATGTACCTATTCTATGAATGGGGGTACATCTCAACAAAAAATAGACAGGACATTTTATTAAAGAAAGTGGAAAAAAGGATTTTTTTTTAATAAAATGTTGTCTTAAATCCATTTTCCCCCCTTTCTCATCTCTTTCTTTGTAATTGTTGTTCTGTCTTATTGAAAAATAAAGTTAATTATTATTTTGAAAAAAAAAAAACAATAAAAACAAAACAAACAAACAAAAACAAAAAAAAAAAAAGATGGACGATAACAGACACATTCAGACACAATACTTCCGATTGGGTCAACACGAGAAAACCAGAAACTCCAGAAAGTAACCCGTTGAGAGCTTTCCTCAACTCTTCATCCCGTTCTTAGCTGAATTCCCTTTAGGGGTGAGCTAGGTATTCATTTCTAACAAAAGTCACAACTTTAGGTCGAGGTTGTGTGTGTGTGTGTCTTTTCAAACTGGCGGGCCGCCAGTTTGACATGCCTGCTTTAACCCATCAAATATACGAGACCTTGTTTAGACTGCTGGGGTGAAAGGACTTTTCAGTTCTATTCGGGCAGGATAAACAAGGTATATTCTATTCTACTCCGTTGTTTCGCCAGGTATACCAAAAATTTCGACAGCACCGGCACCGAGCAGCTGCAGACCGACGGTATCATCGTCAAGCTCCGCAACCGCAAGGTCAAGTTCGACTGGATGCGACAGACCCGCCTTAAAATGCTCAAGCGGCCCAAGGACGAACGCAAGATCGGGTTCAACATCCATCTCCAGCGGCACGCTAAGTATAGGGACCGAAACTTCACGGTCTACATTGACGAGCATCTGTCAACGCACAAGAAGAATTTGTTCCTGGTGGCCCGCGGACGGTGTCAGATAATGAACTGGTTGCATTGCTGGACTTGGGATGGACATGTGTATGTGCGGAAGGGGGTTAATAGTTCGACCATCCGGGTTGATACGTTTGAGGACATTGATAAATATATCCATTAATAGGCTAATAC
>NW_007378103.1:2364-36154 GCF_000475195.1 Diaphorina citri
GAAGAGCTTCCAATTAATGAAACATTCACCCACGTAAAATTTCCTATTCAACCAAGACCTTTTATGTCATAAACCTACCTTTAGCTCCTTTTACCAAACATTTTGAATCCAATCCTTTCTTCTTTTAATTAATTTATTTTCAATTGGAAGAACTTATAATAGCACCACGCACCACGTAAAAGCGTGGGTATTTCTCCGTTTGTAATTGTAGGTACCTATGTAGGTATAACTTTTACAGGTTTCCTTCTTTATGTGTGGCAAAATATTTTCTTTCATCTGTAATGTAATGTAAACTTGAAAATCTCTTGTTAAAGGTATAATTGAACTTGGAGCAATGAAAATGAACCAATACCTACCCATCAATTAACTTGTACGTTACTAGGTTACGGGTTCAATACCCTCCTGTGTCAACAAATTTTTTACACAAATGTTTTATATCAGATTTCCCGGGAAAACTCTGGGGTTGGATAAATAGGTGCATTGGATAAAAACGGTGTTTGAGTCACGACTTGATTTTCTTCTATCCTAGATAAAAATTGCTCTTTTTTTCTCTGATTGGTAAGTAGCGAGGTATACCTATAACAACATTGATTGAAATTAATTATTTTAGATAAAATCTGATGTTTACAAAGGTAGGTATAGGTAGGTACATTATTGAAAACTCGTGAAGGTGTGGTTTACCTACATGTACCTTGTGTTTAAGTACGTACCTCATGTACCTTGTGTTTAAGTACCTACCTACATGTACCTTGTGTTTAAGTACCTACCTACATGGACCTTGTGTTTACGTACCTACCTACATGGACCTTGTGTTTAAGACAAAGGTAGGTAGGTAGGTACATTATTGAAAACTCGTGAAGGTGTGGTTTACCTACATGTACCTTGTGTTTAAGTACTTACCTACATGTACCTTGTGTTTAAGTACGTACCTCATGTACCTTGTGTTTAAGTACCTATACCTACATGTACCTTGTGTTTACGTACCTACCTACATGGACCTTGTGTTTAAGTACCTACCTACATGGACCTTGTGTTTAAGTACGTACCTACATGTACCTTGTGTTTAAGTACCTACCTACATGTACCTTGTGTTTAAGTACCTACCTACATGTACGTACCTTGTGTTTACGTACCTACCTACATGTACCTTGTGTTTAAGTACCTACCTACATGTACCTTGTGTTTACGTACCTACCTACATGTACCTTGTGTTTAAGTACCTACCTACATGGACCTTGTGTTTACGTACCTACCTACATGGACCTTGTGTTTAAGTACCTACCTACATGGACCTTGTGTTTAAGTACCTACCTACATGGACCTTGTGTTTAAGTACGTACCTACATGTACCTTGTGTTTAAGTACCTACCTACATGTACCTTGTGTTTAAGTACCTACCTAAATGTACCTTGTGTTTACGTACCTACCTACATGTACCTTGTGTTTAAGTACCTACCTACATGTACCTTGTGTTTAAGTACGTACCTACATGTACCTTGTGTTTAAGTACCTACCTACATGTACCTTGTGTTTAAGTACGTACCTACATGTGCCTTGTGTTTAAGTACGAACCTACGCCACCTTATCTGACGTGTGTTTATAAAATTAACTTTAATCACTTCTTGTCTACCTATCAAGAGTAATGTTTTATATCAGATTTCCCGGGAAAACTCTGGGGTTGGATAAATAGGTGTATTGGATAAGAACGGTGTTTGAGTCACGACTTGATTTTCTTCTATCCTAGATAAAAATTGATCTTTTTTTTCTCTCTGATTGGTAAGTAGCGAGGTATACCTACCTATAAAAACATTGATTGAAATTAATTATTTTAGATAAAGTCCGATGTTTACAAAGGTAGGTAGGTAGGTACATTATTGAAAACTCGTGAAGGTGTGGTTTAACAAGTACCTATATAATACGAGTATGTACCATGTACCTACCTCATGCTTAAGTACCTACCTACATGTACCTTGTGTTTAAGTACCTACCTACATGGACCTTGTGTTTAAGTACGAACCTACGCCACCTTATCTGACGTGTGTTTATAAAATTAACTTTAATCACTTCTTGTCTACCTATCAAGAGTTTGGAAAGTTTCCTACTGAAATACTAAATGATTTTGATGAAGAGAGAGAGAGAGAGAGAGAGAGAGAGAGAGAGAGAGAGAAAGTAATTAACTTTGTTATTATTGTTGTTGTTGTAAGAAATTCCAATTTGTTTGCTGAAAATAAAACCATCTCTTACCCCTGCTGTCTAATAGAAACCACCCCCCTCCCTGTCTAATATAGGTAAGGCGGAAGGGGGGGGGAAGGGTTTTTTGTCTGCACAACAGATTAATGGGCTAACGAAAATTTTAATTTTCATCCCCCCCCCCGGGACATTGATCAAGTAGCCCCCAGGCCTGGTAACTTATAGTAGGGAGGGGGGATAATGGACAACCTGTGATTTATTTTTTCCCATCATGTAGGAATAGTTGGTACTCGATCAAAATGGGAAAAATATTCGGTAGGCACACAGACGCGATGTAAGGGGGGGGGGGTGTTTAAGTAGTACCTACATGTACCTTGTGTTTAAGTACCTACCTACATGGACCTTGTGTTTAAGTACGTACCTACATGGACCATGTGTTTAAGTACGTACCTCATGTACCTTGTGTTTAAGTACCTACCTACATGTACCTTGTGTTTAAGTACGTACCTACATGTACCTTGTGTTTAAGTACGTACCTACATGTACCTTGTGTTTAAGTACGTACCTACGCCACCTTATCTGACGTGTGTTTATAAAATTAACTTTAATCACTTCTTGTCTACCTATCAAGAGTTTGGAAAGTTTCCTACTCATTTTCGTTATTTTGAGGTTAAAATCGTAATGATTTCGTTATATCGAATTACTTCGCTTTACTGAGGTCAAAATCAGAGTAACTTCGTTGTACTGAGGTAATTTTACTCGGTTTTAAGATCACTTCGCTATACTGAGGTTAAAATTCAATCAATTTCGTTATACTGAGGTAATTTTCCCGGGCTCATGCCCCAAATTACTTCGTTGTATCTATTCTTTTTACTTCGCTATTTACTGTTTACTTCGCTATTTTAACGCTATATTTACTTCGCTATATACTATACTGAGGTTTTTGCCTTTGAAGGGAAGGAAAATAGACTTTTCTTCGCTATGTCGAGGATTTCGTTATATCGAGGTTCCACTGTAATAAGATTTTCTCCTCCAACTCCTCCTCCTACTTAATTCTCCTTCGTCTTCTTCTCTTTTTTCCATTTCTTCCATTTCCATTGTATTTGGTGTATTGTATTGTGCTATTCTCTGCTGTCAGGGTTTTGTACGGTTGCCAAGTTATTCCAAACTGCGGATAATATAATAGAAATAATGGGAAAAGCAATCTATATTTTATTTATAATGTACAATATCGGTGTCTCGGGGGCATTGGACGAACAAGCTTGCCACTTCCGCCAGCAAAATAATAACAAGGTTACAAAGTTAATTATAAAACACGATCTTGTTCAAAAATATCCATTACATTTTTCCAAGAATATCGGCCTTTGTGTGCTCGCTTGTGTGTCAAGGAGATTAAAAAAAAGACTTTAATTAAATTTTGATTTTTATTAGCATATAAAATACTTCGTAATTTTTTGCGATAGAGGCAGATTTAAGAGGTTTGATAGAGGGAACTGTAACTGCACAGAAGACGGATATCATAGAGTATCTAACTATGTGGCACGAAGCAGTCAAATAACAATAATCTAAATCTGTAATTAAAGTTTTACTTTGGCCATAAGACCATAGCAGTTAAAGTTCCCTCTGTCAAACCTCTTAAAAAAAAAAAAAATACTTTGGCCATAAAAAAATCGAGTATCCTATAGGAAGATGGTTTTCAACTTACAATAATTAGGACAATTGGACAAACTCGGAATCCAAATTTTAATCAAGATTTCCTTACAAATAAAACTTCATTTCCTGAGTATGAAATAAATTCAAAATGGTCCAAACCGTTGTTTTGCATATTTCAACTAAAACACTTCTTTCCGCCTTCGAGAAACCGGTTTATCTAAAGATCCTTTATCTATTATCCCCCGTGATCATGGCAATGTCGCACACCTCAATATATGCACACCTCAAGACTTTAATCCTTGAATTGCTAAACTAATCAAGACCCAATGGCAGAGGTCGTGGGACGATATTCCTAACAACAAACTCAAGAGAATAAAACCGAAAATCGAGGAGTGGTCATCCAGTCAAAGAAGCACCAGGATGGAGGAGGTGGTGCTCACCATTCCCCGTGAACCTCAACCTGTGTGCCAATGTGGGGAAACCCTCTCCATCCAACACATCCTTGTCTGCCTCACACATGCCCACATCCGCTCCGAGACAAAATAACAAAATTAAAACTATAATATTATAAATGATCATAATGTAGATGTGTTATGTATTAAAATAAAATAAAACATATTATTATTCAGAGATGTACACACGGCGAATTATTTTATAACCTAACACGAGTAAATAAGTGTCTACTTATCTTTTCTAAAAACATACCTATCGATACATTCGATACCCACCTAAGGAATGGATTAAGCGATTAGAGCGTTACTTGAACAATTCTCAAGTCAATATCCACCCAGCACGATGTTTCCATTTGTTTAAATTGAAACATCATGCAAATGTCGAGTGAGTGAAACGCACCATAAGAAAAAAGTTCAAATCGGCCTTTAGCCAAGACCTGAGCTAATCTTATATTATAAAATCAAGATCCATTCACTCATTCACATTTCATATTCACACACTGATCGATCGTTCTATCTCCTGAACCACAACACCTAGAAAGCTGAAATTTGGTAGGAATATTCCTTTTATGGTCTAGGTGTGCAATAAGAAAGGATTTTGCGAAAATCCAAACCGATCCTGAGATATGATCAATTTTTGATCGCTAAAACCTCCACCATAAGAAAAGAAATACACAGAGTGCAAAGACTGCGAGAGAGAAATGTTCCGCTCTCGACCAACATTTTGAGTTTCGTTTATGTTTTTAGTTTGATAATTATGCACCTAATAGGGAGCGCGCAGCGCGACCGTATTTTTTTATTATTTTCTACAAGTTCGGCCATGCCTTTTCTACAAGTTTGGCATGCCTCGGGATGAACTAGCCGGGATTCCGGAGGGAAGCGACGGAATTCAGCTAGTAAGCAAATAAGTCCACGACCACTCAGTGTTGGCTAAACCTGCATACAACACATACTCACTCTACCAAGTTTCCTCTGGTTCTGCTTTGATCTCTGTCTTCACTTCAGCTTTTACCTCTGCCTTGATACGAGGTTTGACTCGCTCTATTTCCAATGCTTTGGGTGTGTTCAATGACATGTGTAGTCGTGTTACTGCCCCCTGAAATTGAATCGAATAGAATAAGATAAATAGAATAGAATACTTCACTATCAATAAATTTTAGAGGATTGAGAACTGAGGCCTGATATCTTCTTACCCATTTAATAGGGGGTATATTACGAGACTTGCCCATTTGATAGGGGACATACTACGAGATGGGCATGCTACGACACAGATCCGTAATTTACGGGCCATAAAGTCCAGTGCAGCAAATATTTTGCTCGGCTACGAAATAAAAACGGCAAAATGGAACTACATATCATCTTTATATAAAAAAAAATCTTCTGTCGGGATTCAAACCCTCATCATCCCACTTACCTGTACAGTACTCTTGAGTTTGGAATCTTCACATTGTACACTCAGGTCTACCAGATCAATACAGGCTTTCTTCTTGTCAACAGTTATTGTGATCTTCTCCCCCTTGAACATTTTGGGTACCGCTGCCTCTCCGTACATTTCTACTAGGATCTCTATCAGACATTCCTGTGCAACAGATTGAGAACCGATTATTTAGTGAATTAATGGTGTAAATATAAACATTAATTTTATTTGTGGTGGAGATGAAAAGCCTCTTCACAATTTTTGTGGTTATAAAGCTGGTTCACACATAGTAGACGCTGTCGATGGACGAGGTGAATCTATGTTGTCGAGGCAGTGTACGGATTCAGTCGACATCGATCAACGACGTCGACGACTATGAGTGAACACAGCTTTACAGCATAGTGATTTCTTAACAATTTATTCTTGTTCATTCCTAAATGTTACATAAGTTACATTGATAGTAATGCCCTCATTGGTCACTAGTTCACTACTCTTTCAAAGTAGCTACCTATTTATCTTGTACTCTAAGCATCGTGACGAAGAAACTTCGACTCTACCGGGAACTGAACCCGGGACCTTCGGAATGTGATACCCCCTCGACCACGGAGGCTGCAAATAAAATTCTGTTGGTCTGTCTGTCAGGATTAGATTAGGATTAGGAGTCAAACTTAGGACTTCTCGCTTTTCAGACGAATACCTTTGTCACACTTTCAGGGGCGAGTGTGAACGTACGAGTACCTTTATGTGTATCAAAATTTTAAAGAAGATCAGTTTATTCATTGGAATCGTACTTAACATCACGCTATTTCAATGATATGTTCACATAGTTTTTATGATGGCACGATTGTTCGTCATAGCACGATCTTATAAAATTATCTACAGTAGAAACACCTGAGCAATAGAAAAGAAAATACCCATTGCCCACCCACCTTGTCTGTAATAGATAACCTGGATTTCGGGGAAGAACTAAAAAGTACCTTGTCTGTAAATAGGGAACTAGGTTTCCAATTCCAGAAATAAAGTAGTCACATCACAAGAAAGCAAGAAACCCATTTATAAGATTGAGTTTAAATAAACCCTTCTTCGATGGAATTGCTTCACCGCTAGAAGAAATTTAACACTCAATGAAAAAGTCACAAAGATTCCTCACTTAGCAACCAAATTTATGACATGTTTCTCTTTCCAACACGAGCCCAAGAGGGTTAAATCTTCTTTCGTGACAAACTATTCAAAGAAAGGTACTATAAAATGGTTCACTAGGTTTAAAACTTAGTCCAGTCAACCCAAGTACTTTACGCATAGGCGGTTCTTGCCTAAATTTTTGGGGGGGCTTGATTTTGAAGGTACACCTTCAAAATTTTGATTTAGCTTTATGTAAAAAATCTGGGGTGAACATTACACGACTTTCCTTATCCTATTGAATGATGCTTATTTGAGTATTATTTTACCCTAACTTTTACCATATCTCTAACCGTTTAGTCGGTATAGCTGAAAACCGCCAAAAAACGGTCGAAATCCGTCCAAAAGCGGTCAAAATACCGCCAAGCGCAGCACCTATCTCAACTAAACGTTTTCTGTTGCATCCTTGTCACATTTGTAAACTACATACCAAATTTCAAGTCTCTAGCTCAAACAGAAGACGGATATCATAGCCAACTGTACCTGCTCACTGTATAGAGCACAGTAGAGTATGAAAGTTTGCTCTTGTTTAATCAGCTGAAATGTGTTGGTTATAGCATTTCCTGGCGCGATGGTTGAAGGCAAACTCCTTAGGGATGGTTTTACCAAAAATAACACATTGTAGGATCTTATCCTTCCTTAAACACATCATCATCATTGACTAAAGACATTGCCCTAAACACATAAACCTACCTCAATATTACGTTAAGATACGATGCGTTACCAAAAGGGTGTAATTTGGAAATACCTTTGAATTTCATAATTACATAGGCATAACTTAATTAACACTAGTCAGTATTTAGTTCAATAAACTTTAGAACTTACTCAGAAAAATGGACAGGGTGTCCTGGAATAATCGTGTTTTCGTCTCTTTCCAACTTAATCTGGTTTCTAGAAAACGAGGTGCTGTGAAATCCTACAGATAGAAAACCATAGATACCTACCTACATAAGGTTAAATTTTGGGACACCTTGTATTTCCCCCCATAACATCTTACATTGGTTTTGTCAATTTTGTCCTATTGATTTCAAAATAAAATTAAAATTTCCCCCTTCTTCCAAGTTACATACCGACTCGGAGTTGTATTACAAAAGTCATCCCTGCTTGTCTGAAAAGAAAAACTTGCCCTAATGAATCGGAGCTTTTCACCAATCAGAACAAATTATGAGGCAGGATATTTCTAATGGATGAGACAAATTGGGAGGTGGGGGTGTAGGGATAAACACAAGTTTTACCTAGAGATATCAGTGAGTTATAAAATGAAACCGTGGCAAGATAATCTCTTTGCTATAAATAGGATCCCTTATCTGGGTCATAGGTAGAAAACATTACATTACATTGGTACCTACTTACAATGGAGACGTGATCTGAAAGAAGGGCATAACTAGAAAAAACATAGTTTCCAGATAATCACATTTAAAGTTTCCATTTTCAAATGAACTCAATAGTGGACCATAATTTGTAGAGAAGAGATAGAAACATGATTCGGCATTTGACAGTCATGTTCAGAACAAAATTTTCTATACAAAAATGAAGGATCCCGAAAAAGGGCGTAAGTGATGTTACGCCCTTAATCCAAATCAATTTACAAAAATTCGAATCATTAGTCTGATGCCGGAGCCACCTGACAGTTCTGTGATGTCTACTTGTCTACCTACTAATCAGTTCCAATATGAACGAAATGCTTACCAATTACGTGTAGGTACTTGCTCAAAAGTGATGGTTGAAAAGGTGACAATGGCCCTTCCATTATTAGTTACCTATTTAAATCAGATACCATCACGAAATAATTATGTCAATGTCCTCTTCAAGGCCATCAGGTTTGAAAAGAAATTAATTAATTTGGAAGAGAGCAAAATAAAATCAGAAACGTGTTTGAAGAGCTTCCAATTAATGAAACATTCACCCACGTAAAATTTCCTATTCAACCAAGACCTTTTATGTCGTAAACCTACATTTAGCTCCTTTTACCCAACATTTTGAATCCAATCCTTTCTTCTTTTAATTAATTTATTTTCAATTGGAAGAACTTATAATTGCACCACGCACCACGTAAAAGCGTGGGTATTTCTCCGTTTGTAATTGTAGGTACCTATGTATAACTTTTACAGGTTTCCTTCTTTATGTGTGGCAAAATATTTTCTTTCATCTGTAATGTAAATGTAAACTTGAAAAACTCTTGTTAAAGGCATATTGAACTTGGAGCAATTAAAATGAACCAATACCTACCCATCAATTAACTTGTACGTTACTAGGTTACGGGTTTAATACCCTCCTGTGTCAACAAATTTTTTACACAACGTTCTTTTTTTTAAGAGGTTTGAGATTAGAGGGAACTGTAACGTCTATAACGGCTAAGACCTAGCACTTACAACGCAGACGCTCTACCCCTCCAAGCTAACCAGGCTGACAGTTAGGTAGGTATAATGTCAGATTGGCGGTATAATGTCAGGTTGGCGAGTGAATAAACAAGCTCGTACTTTTAGGACTTCGGTAGATAGTAGATAGAGACTATTTTTTACACAACGTTCTTTTTTTCAGAGGTTTGAGATTAGAGGGAACTATGTAACGTCTATAACGGCTAAGATCTTATCGTCCCGAAATCAAAGAAAGAACTAATACAGAACAGGGAAACGCCAGCCGTTCCGAGAACGAACCTTATCAGTTCAGGATAAAATCCTTCCCGGGCGGGAAGCGAACCCGCGACCTAGCGCTTACAAGGCAGACGCTGTACCCCTCCAAGCTAACTTGGCTGGCAGTTAGGTAGGTATAATGCTATAATGTCAGGTTGGCGAGTGAATAAACAAGTTCGTACTTTTAGGACTTGGGTAGATAGAGAAGCGAGTTTATAAAATAACGACAAAAAAGTAGGTAGGCAAACTTTTCTTAAAAGGGCATTAAGGTAATTAGTTTTTTTTTTTTTTTTTTTTTTTTTTTTTTTTTTTTTTTAAAGGAAAAAATTTATTTGACCTGTCTAAACAGTTGTCTGCGCGGAAATAATTCGTCATCCTTCTCTCTCTCTCTCTCCCTTCCACTATTATGTATCCATCTCTCTCTCTCCCACTACCATGTATCCATCTCTCTCTCTCCCACTACTATGTACATCTCTCTCACTCCTCCACTATTATGCACCACTATAGGTCCACTAGTTTTAATCTAAATCTAAATCCACTACCTATTGTACAATCCAATTCACAACCTTTTCTATACATGAATCTAGAAAATTTAAATCTAAATCTAATATAGGTTTTCTTCTATCAATTTAGGTAAATATTCTAAATTCACACATGCTCCAACACTTGAAACATTTTATGTGTAAATTGAATTTAGGGAAACCAGCCTAGTTAGCTTGGTTGGTGGCGCATCTGCCTTGTAAGCGCTAGGCCGCGGGTTCCATTCCCGCCCGGGGCGAATTTTATCCTGATGGGATAATGTTCGTTCTCGGAACGGCTGGCTTTCCTCCTATCCTGTCTTAATTCTCTCTTCGATTTCGGAACAATAAGACAGTTCCCTCTATCAAACCTCTTAAAAAAATAGGAGAAATGAAGGTAGATAGACATCTACATAGGTACTTAATTACCTAACTACGTAGGTATTTCGTGTGTCCCACATTGCATAAGCAAACATTTTTCAGGCGTTCATAAAAATGGGTAAATTGAGAGAGAGAGAGAGAGAGAGAGAGAGAGAGAGAGAGAGAGAGAGAGAGAGAGAGAGAATTAAAAAAAGACTTTAATTAAATTTTGATTTTTATTAGCATATAAAATACTTCGTAATTTTTTGCGATAGAGGCAGATTTAAGAGGTTTGATAGAGGGAACTGTAACTGCTAATATCTTATCGTCCCGAAAGCGAAGAGAGAAGGAAGACGGGATAGGAGAAAGCCGAAAAATGTAAATGTAAATGCAGTTTCTTTGTGTTATTATGTCACAACTTTGGTGCTCACTGCAGCATTGTAGGATTTTCCCAATATCTAGATAATCCTAAAATCCAATGTGTACCTATCATGCTGGCACCGGTCGCTATATGCGCATTTATATGTCATAGCTACTCATTTTCCTCACGAGGCTGAGTGGGCCCCGCAACAGCCAGTCACGGAATCAATCATTATGTAATTTGAAAAAAACTTTTCATTACTTAGACATTTGATGATAGAAATCCCTAGGATACATAAAGTTCATCCTACCATTCAAAAAGTTGAGAACCGAGGGATGCGTATTATAAGGTAGAACAGAAAATAATTCCCATAGCTAAAAGATCAGTGGTAGAGTGCGAAATGACCTGCAGCACATTCATTAATAGACTGATGATGTATACTGTGTGTTATTTAATAGACCAGCGATTTTCAACTGGGGGTACCCTTACCCCTGGGGGTACGATAGAGACCTTCCGGGGGTACGCGAAAAAAAATAATTGTGTAATGGTGGATACAAGCAAATTTTGAGCTTTGACGGCTCATCAGTGCGGTAGAGTCCCAAAAAGTACTGAATTTTGAGCTCAATGTACTAAAGTACTTTTCAGAAGGTACTCACTGAGTGTGTGTTTATAACTCAGTTATAGTAATGGTACACAACAACCTAGGTATGGGTACCCGGTACTCATTACGATGGTGGCGGGAGTACTTGACATTAAATTCGCGTACCCAAGGGGTACGCGGGCGAAAAAAGGTTGAGAACCACTGGTCTAGACTGATGATATATACTGTGTTATTTCTAACCACTGGAACTAACTACCTTCATACAGGGTCCACGCGACTTTCTGTAGCTTTCAGGTTATAGGTTTTTTTTACGATGATGGTGGGGGTACGTGAGATTAAATTCGGGTACCCAAGGGGTACGCGGGCGAAAAAAAGTTGAGAACCATTGTAATAGACTGATGATGTATAGGTACTGTGTTATTTCTAACCACTGGAACTAACTACCTTCATACAGGGTCCACGCGACTTTCTGTAGCTTTCAGGTTATAGGTTTTTTTTTTTTTTTTAGACATTTATTTACACAATTGAAGGAGTTTTAACAATAAAGTCCTACCTCGGTTATAGGTTTGAATTTATACTTTCCGTGTGCCTTGGTTCTTTTTTCTGCGTGCTGCCCTGTATACAAGTGGGTAAATTAGGCATCTCATTATTTCTCATTCATACATAAACATAATGACTACATGATACATAAGCATTAAACATAATGACTTCATGATACATTGCATTGTTTCCATGACTTTACAGATAACGGCCTTTGCATGCGAAGAGCTTCTCTGGTTCAAAGAGTTTGGAGTTCAATAGATAAATCATATCGTCCATCCAGAGACAAAAGCTGACAAGTCCGATTTTTTACAATATTAGGTATTTCAAGAGAAACAACTCACACAAGAAAAAAAATATTTGAAAGAAGAAAATTAAAAAAAATGGGTAGCATTGATATTTTCTCAGGTTTTTTTTTTTTTTTTTTTTTTTTTTTTTTTTTTCCGGGTTTTTTGATGTTGAAGGGGTAGATGCTCTATTCCTATACTTCAAAACCCTCAATCTATTCAACCTAATGTAACCTAGGGATATCAGCGTGAACGACCTACTGCCCGTAGAGTTAAAGCGCTTTAAAAAGAAAAAAAAAACCGGTTTATCATTGATTTTTCTTCCTGACTTGTGTTAAATAAACATGACATTGAATTGAAATTAAAGATAGAGCCGATAGTAAGCTCCAACTCCAATTTATATTCTTTTGTTCCCCTTTACTTACTCTTTGATCGAGTAATTAACTGTCTGCATTGCTTTGTGTCTAAATCCCTCCCTACCTCCTACCTCCCCTACCAGGGAACTAATGGAGGGGTATTACTCTAACCACAGTTTAGTTCTCTCCCTCTCTCCTCCTCCTCCTTCCTCCTTCTCCTCTCTTTCCTTCAAATCAACCAGTCTAAACTTTCCAGCTAACTTCATTTCATTCGTCTTCCACTATTCCTCATTCTCTTCCCTTTCTTTCTCTTTTTCTCTCTCTCTTCACCTCTTGCCCTCTGCTTTCCTCTTTCTTTTTCTCCCTCTTTATATCTCTCCTTCGCGTCAACCAGTCTAAACTTTGGAGCTAACTTTATTTCATTCTTCCTCCTCTCCTATTCATCATTCTCCCCCTCTCTTCTTAATTCTTCCCCTTCTTTCTCCCCCCCCCTCCCCTCCTCGTTCTGACACTTTCCCATGTCTTATTCATAAGATATTAAATGAATGGGATTCTGCTGCTATATTTGTTTCATTATGAAAGATTTTTTAACTTTTCCAATTATAATTGTCAAGACGAAGGCAGAAGAATAATAGGAGTGAAAAGAACCAGTTTCAAGTTTCTTTCTCTCTCTCTCTCTCTCTCGTTCTTTCCTTTCTCTCTATCTCTCTTCCCCGCCAGCCTAGTTAGCTTGAAAGGTAGCGCGTCTGCCTTATAAGCGTTAGGTAGTGTATTCGATTCCCGCCCGGGGCGGATTTTATCATCAACGGATAAGGATCGTTCTCGGAACTGCTGGCTTTCTCCTATCCTATCTTTCTTCTCTCTTCAATTTCGGGACGATAAGACCTTGGCAGTTAGAGTTCCCTCTAGCAAACCTCTTTAAAAAATAAGAACAAGACAAGTCCTCACTCACCTTGAAATGCATACGATCGTAATATTTCTGCGTGTTGAAGTTAGCCAGGGCATGTTTCCCGGCCGGGCTAGTACCCAGAAGGTCCGCCTGCAGGATCACAGAGATGAGGGAGTCTGCGTACATATCACTGATAGGGTTACTAGCCCATTCCAGCACTACTATACATTTCTCCAGCGTGATTTCTATACAGGCAAACGCACGCAGACGCTTTTCATCGAGTGTTTCGACGGGGCCCGCTAAGTGAGAGATCAGACTACGGAGCACTGAGATGGAACCCGAGTAATATACAGACTGCTGCTGTATGATCTTACTTGCCTTGAGATCTGTGTATTCTGAGAATAGATAAGAGTAGAAATGAGAAATATAAGAATCGAGTAAAAAGGAACTGAGATAATGAGAATAGAGTAAAATGGAACTGAAATAATGAGAATAGAGTAAAATGGAATTGAAAAAAATGAGAATCAAGTAAAATGGAATTGATATAATGAGAATAGAGTAAAATGGAACTGAAAAAAAATGAGAATAGAGTAAAATGGAACTGAAATAATGAGAATAGAGTGAAATGGAACTGAAATAATGAGAATAGAGTAAAATGGAATTGAAAAAAATGAGAATCGAGTAAAATGGAATTGAAATAATGAGAATAGAGTAAAATGGAACTGAAAAAAAAAAATGAGAATAGAGTAAAATGGAACTGAAATAATGAGAATAGAGTGAAATGGAACTGAAATAATGAGAATAGAGTAAAATGGAATTGAAAAAAATGAGAATCGAGTAAAATGGAATTGAAATAATGAGAATATAGTAAAATGGAACTGAAAAAAAATGAGAATAGAGTAAAATGGAACTGAAATAATGAGAATAGAGTGAAATGGAACTGAAATAATGAGAATAGAGTAAAATGGAATTGAAAAAAATGAGAATCGAGTAAAATGGAATTGAAATAATGAGAATAGAGTAAAATTGAACTGAAAAAAAAAAAAATGAGAATAGAGTAAAATGGAACTGAAATAATGAGAATAGAGTAAAATGGAACTGAAAAAATGAGAATAGAGTAAAATGGAATTGAAAAAAATGAGAATCGAGTAAAATGGAATTGAAATAATGAGAATATAGTAAAATGGAACTGAAAAAAAATGAGAATAGAGTAAAATGGAACTGAAATAATGAGAATAGAGTAAAATGGAACTGAAAAAATGAGAATAGAGTAAAATGGAATTGAAAAAAATGAGAATAGAGTAAAATGGAACTGAAATAATGAGAATAGAGTGAAATGGAACTGAAATAATGAGAATAGAGTAAAATGGAATTGAAAAAAATGAGAATCGAGTAAAATGGAATTGAAATAATGAGAATATAGTAAAATGGAACTGAAAAAAAATGAGAATAGAGTAAAATGGAACTGAAATAATGAGAATGGAATTGAAAAAAAAAATGAGAATCGAGTAAAATGGAACTGAAATAATGAGAATAGAGTAAAATGGAACTGAATGAGAATAGAAAAAAATGAGAATCGAGTAAAATGGAATTGAAATAATGAGAATAGAGTAAAATGGAACTAAAAAAAAAAATGAGAATAGAGTAAAATGGAACTGAAATAAAGAGAATAGAGTAAAATAAAAAAAGAATATGAACACAAAAGACATTCAATAAAAAGGTGATTTTCTATTTAGTATGTCTGTCTGTTAGTTAGGCAATAACTCTCCATCAATGAGTCAGTCCGATTTCAATGAAATTTGGCTAATATTTTCAACATATCGAGGGCCCTCATTGGACACTAGGGGACTTAAATGGTGATCTTCTTGTATTGTAATCAGTGTAAGTTTCACAGTTCTAGAAGTACTTACTAGGTAGATCTGAGGGTGCCAGGAGATGATAGTTAAAGTTCCTCTTCACAATAATACCAGACAATGCTGCATCTGGTTTTAGATTCTCCACAGCTAACTCCCCCATCACCTTAGCTGTCTTCTCTCCCTTGAAGTAAAGATCCACGGATACAGTATTACGAGGGTTATATAGCTCCATGCTAGTGTTGGGATCATCTTCATATTCACGAGTCAGGGCTGCTTTCAGACGGGACATTTCATTCTGTTCCCCGTGAACCAGGACCTGAGCAATAGAGGGAACATTGTTAGTGAGAGGTTGGGTATGCGAAGCGACAATACAATGGCACGTTAAATGCACTAGTGTCCGATGGATCACTGAAGGTAAGTAGTGTTGAATGCGGTTGGTATACGGATGCGTCAGGGTAATTAGGTTGACAATTTTGATAAATATTACTTCAGCAGAGTGAAGAGAAATGATTATTGGTTAACATGAATTTCCTGTATACTCACCACATGGGCAGGTCTAAGTTCTCTCACAAACTCCGAGGTCTGTTGATAATCAGTGTGAGCAGAGAATGAAATGTAATCCACTGACATTTTCAGTGGAAGTCTTTGTCCACTCATACCTATCACTTCTTCAGGTTCTGATAGAATTGTCTTTGCTAGGGTTCCTGGAATCAGAGGGAAAGCAGAATGTCATAGTACAGTGTCAGCTCAGACAACACAAATTACTACAAGCAGAAAAACTTAAAATTATTAAAAAGAATTTCCAAACAGTCCCAGGACAACTGTACATGGTCACCCATCCTTCTCCTCGTCACACTGGACGTTGCTTAACTTACCTTCCACACAGTATCCGGCTATAATGACTCCGTTCTTAGCATCTGTACACCACATCTCAAACAGTTCTCTGGAGAGGCCCGACTGCATCATACCTGGAGATGCCATCACAACACACGGGCCTATGTCTTCGAAATGATCGATACCCTGCAATAAACAAAGGATCATTAACCTCGTGTTAGAGATGTACTATCGAATTGACCTTCATGTTACAGAATAGAAAGAGCTTTGACCAAGTTCTTAGAGATATGCTAAATATCTGGCAGTTCTCGAATTGGCAATTTCGCGGATCGATAATTCCCGAGTTGGTAATTCCGCGGATGGACAATTCTTGAGTTGACAATTCCTTGATAGGCAATTGCCGAAAGGCTTCGTGACTAAACACCGACCCCGTGTGAGCGGTGGAAAAAATAGATAATATTGTTGCAAATTTTACCTTCAAGTTAGAGATGTGCTTGAAAACGAACGGATTATTGATAGATATCTGCCGTCGGATTCTATCATTCATTGCATTAATATAAGTCTGATATACAGACATACATTTCTTTGCCAGGGAACTAGCATAGTAGATGGGAATATCGTGCAACTCCGGGTGTAAACTCCAGTACTCATCTATAAATAGAAGGATAAGTACTCGTTAAGGTTATGTAAGTGCGTATTCCTGAATTACATATCTACAAAGACAAAAGAAATCTTTTATTTTATGGTCGTATTTTTTTTTTTTTTTTTTTTTTTTTTTTTTTAAAATTTTTTTTTTTTTTTTTTTTTTTTTGGTGTTTTTTTTTTTTTTTTTTTTTTTTCAAAATGCATTACAAACTTTAGTCTGTCTATATATAGGAGGGATGAACAAGTTATAGATACAAATATAACTGCTAAGTTATCATTCCGAAAGCGAAGAAAAAAGGAGGACAGGATAGGAGAGAACGAACCTTATCCCATCAGGATAAAATCCGAACCACCCGGGAATCGAACCCACGGCCTAGCGCTTACAAGGCAGACGTACCAACCAAGCTAATTAGGCTAGACTTTGTAATCAAATAGGAAGGTAACTCTCGAGAAAGAAAAAAAAATCACTTTGTTGGATGAGTTATTCCCGCAGCTACTTACCCAGAATAAGGAGTAATTCCTGTGCCCTCCCCAACGCAAATACAGGAATAAGACATCTGCCTCCTCTATTAACAATATCATGAATGAGAGATGTGAATCTGCCCTCTCTCTCTTCTCTCTGCTCATGAACATGAGTACCTGGCCAAGGAAATATAATGAATAGTTCATGAATAACGAAAATTAAATAGAATAAATAATTCTTAATAAAATTAAATAAACCCTGGTGGAACAAAACCAATATCAAATAAAAAAATAAACCCCAATCAATAAAATAAATCAAATTCTGGTTGATAATGAAAGAAATAATAAAATGAAAAAAATGGATAAAGAGTAGTCAGTACCGTATGTAGACTCGGTGATTAGAATATCTGGTTTGACAGGAGGAATTTCAGCTGCCATCAAATGTCTGTCTTCTTGTCGCGAGAAATCACCAGTGTATAGGATCTGAAATAGAAGGAATATATTTTTTAAGAGGTTTGATAGAGGGAGCACTAGTACTAATAACCAAGGTCTTATCGCCCCGAAATCGAAAGAGATCTTATCGTCCCGATTATTTTTTAAGAGGTTTGATAGAGGGAGCACTAGTACTAATAACCAAGGTCTTATCGCCCCGAAATCGAAAGAGATCTTATCGTCCCGAAATCGAAGAGAAAACAGGATAAGAGAAAGTCAGCCGTTCCGAGATCGGCCTATATCTGTTTCTAGGATAAAATCTGGCCCGGGCGGAAATCGAACCCGCAACCTAGCGCTTACAACGCAGGACCCGCTACCTCCCACGCTAACTAAGCTGACCCAATTTTGAATACAAAATCTTTTTTTTTTTTTTTTTTTTAAATCGATCCTTTAATCTTTTTTAAGCCCAAATGCACTAAACAATTTTTTTTTTTTTTTTTAAATCGCTTAATCGCTTTTAAGGCCAAATGACCTACATCAGAATTCAAGATTTTATTCTGACCACACATATAACGTAGACTGTCATCCATACAGACAACCATGCTCACTGTTGCTTAACATACCTTAACTCCGGCGATTTCTATAAGGAACATCGCAGCACCCAACACATGGCCTGCATTGTACGCTGAGAACTTGATACCATTCACATCTTTCTCTTCATGGAAGTTAATAGTTTCTATCTTGTCCATACTCTTCTCCAGATCTGATTCCGTGTATAACATCTGCTCTGTGGAAATGTTGCTGCAACACAAGACAGTAATGAATTGAAATAATCAGACTAGGGTTTAAGAATGTTTGGAGAACCAAGTTTACAGTTTCCGAGCATTCTCGGAGGTGACGAACTTTGTATTTTAACATTTCATAAAATTCGAGGAAAATGTTGAATGGAATTTGTATTAATTTTCTTATTAGATTTTGAATTTGATCCGGGCTTTGAGGGAGATGTTGCTGCAACACAAGACAGTAATGAATTAAAATAATCAGACTAGGGTTTAAGAATGTTTGGAGAACCAAGTTTACAGTCTCCGAGCATTCTTGGAGGTGACGAACTTTGTATTTTAAACATTTCATAAAATTCGAGGAAAATGTTGAATGGAATTTGTATTAATTTTCTTATTAGATTTTGAATTTGATCCGGGCTTTGAGGGATTATCCTGAGCCGTTGTTAATATTGTTAGGTAGGCACTTAAATATTTTTTTTTATTTGTATTTATTAAAGTGTTCCAACAACTTAAATATTGAATATGGCAGATTGTGCTTATTCTTTTGAAGTGGAGTAACCCTTTGGAAAATTACCAGCTAGCCATGCTGATTAGGATTGGCTGTTTTTCTCCCTAGGTACCTAAATAAAAAGATAAAGATTTGTGAAGACAATGATGAAGCTAAGGTAATTATGCAGAAGTCATGTCCATGGAAAAGAAAAGCTCCTTTCTGTATCTAACGTAACCCTATAATGAGACTAATCACTGCCCTAATTGTGAAAACTTCTTCTTGCGTTTAACCTAACTCTATAATAACACTGGTCACTGCTTGTATGTGCGAGTTCCTTTGGTAGCAATATTCCACAGACGTGACTTTTGCACAAGTACCAAAGCTAATTCTGGACTTGTTGCAGTAGGTACTTTTTTTTACTACTAAGCTTAGCTGAATAGGTATCTACCTGGTCCAACTAATACAAGAAGAGGATCTAGCAGTTGACAATGTCTGAGCACAGTGATAAGCTCTTGAGTAGTAGTAAGCCATTTCCCTCCCTCTCTCCCCCCTCCTTCTCCCCCTTTCTCCTTCTCCTCTCTTTCCTTCAAATCAACCAGTCTTAAACTTTCCAGCTAGCTTCATTTCATTCGTCTTCTGCTATTCCTCATTCTCCTCCCTTTCTTTCTCTCTTTCTTCACCTCTTGCCCTCTGCTTTCCTCTTTCTTTTTCTCCCTCTTTATATCTCTCCTTCGCGTCAACCAGTCTAAACTTTGGAGCTACACTTCCAAAATAAGAAGGAAAATGGGTAACATGGACTAATTATTGTGAGCAATCTGACTCACCTGACTTTGATGTAATCTGACAAGAGCCACCTGTAAATAGCTTTGGTGGCGTGTGTCATGAAGCACCGACCTTTGAATCCAGTCTTCAGCAAGAACCATGGAAGTGCACCACAGTGATCCAGGTGAAAGCTGAGGAGAAAATGAAAAGTAAAATAAACACAGCAATTCTCACAGCAAATTTTAATTCATACCTTAGGGCTATGGCTGTGTAATTTGTAACCTTGGCTCAGGCTGAATAATAGTGTCTTTCCTAAGATGAAAAGGAATTTATTTGTTCATTTGAACTTAATCTAACAAATGGTGTTCCTCTGACTCAATAATTTTATGATGCTGCTGGGATCCAATTCACAATACCCTCAGTTATTATTGGGTATGAATCTGATGCCTTAGTAACCAGAACTACACTAATAGGACTGTACCTTTGGTGAGACTGTAGGTACTTACTGTGATATCAAGAGCAGATCTATTTGATCTGATTCCACAAGATCTACAAAAGGCAATGCATCCATTCCACTGAGACCTGGGTGAATTCCACAGTCCATCTGGAACAACAACATTATCATTAAATAACATTACAAATATTTCATAATGATCTCGAGTTTTTAATATTTTCTGTTTATAATATTTGTTGTCAAATTTACATATACTGATGGACTTTTCAGAACTTTATCTATTGAAAGACTTTTTCCCATTAAGTACTTAGGTCCTTGAGTACCCAAGTAGATACTCTTAAAAATGGATTAATTTACATACTTACCATGATTGATTTGTTCTTGAACTCCAACATGATACAAGATCTTCCTACTTCTTGTCCAGCTCCTCTGAAAATAAAATCAATAGAAACACAAGTAAGACTATGAAGAAAAGAATTAGCATTCAGAAGATAGGATATATAGAGAGAAATCTTTGAAGTTCAGCCTTTTTTTCTGCAAACTGTTTTGAAGAACTTACTTTTTTTCGTGTCGCGCGACACGTTTCCACTATGCGAATTTTGTCGCGCGACTCTGTCGCGCGGCAAAAGTCGCGTTGGTGAAAATCCACCTTAATACAGGATAAAGTAAAAAAAAGTACTTCAACGTCTTCATGAACGTCTTCAACAAAATATGGTGTACGGTAAATCCGACAAATTTTACGGTAATCTGATGTGACTAATCTGGCAACACTAAAAGAGACGGGCGATCCGCGCGAAAATTCAAATTTCAGTTTGGATTGTTTGGAAAAAGGAGGAAAATCCGGAAAATCCGGAAATTTTTCCGGCGAGTGTTTTTCATTTTACAAATTTTACGGATTACGGAATAACGGAATCCAGATAGACAGCAAGAAATCTATCTGGACCTGGATGTTATGTTTTTGAAAATCTAAAGAAAAATATTTCCAAGAGGTAAGTAGCAGTCACCCTAAGTAACAGATATTTCTAGTTCAATGTAGCTTTGAGTATGGGAAGATTAGTACCTACATCTACAAGAGCTCTCCAAGTATGCTTTTCTTATTTTTGGGACAGAGTTTATCTTCCTGGATGATGTAGGTATCCCTGTCAAAAATAATACCTACCTAATCAATCAAGTTCCTCCAATATGATCCATAAAATAACAGCTGGGATTAGGTGTAGCTTAGACCACAGATTAAACAATTCAATTGTCTCCTCCTGAACTTTAGATTGAAAGTTTAACTTGAATTAATTTTAACTCAAGGTCTCAGCCATTAATATCTACCTATGCTCCTTATAATTTCATTAATACTCATGTATGAAGCAAGTAAGCTTCTCCTAGACACAAAACAAAATAGTTCTGTCATTTTCTGTGTTGTATGTATATTCCAGGTATTATTACTCCACAGAGCATCTTATTGGAAAACCATGGCTACCAAAAGGAAATCTGAGTTCCAAGTTCCATCAGATGAGGATGATCTGCTCTCTATCAGACCTTTGTAAGTTATTAGGTTATTATCATTAGGTACCTAATGACTGGCTGGGGGACAGGGAGTAGACCTGCTTAGTCTGGCTGTAGGACTTTAAACAGGGAGTACCTATACCAGCCTTAATTTCCCTTGTTAAATAAATAGCAAAGGTTGAGTGCAAAGGGAATCCACTCATAAAACTTGTAGCCAAAACCAAATGTCAACCCAAAGCAATCACCCTAGTTAGGGCTGGTTGAGAGGCTGACAAAGAAAAAGAAGAATAATATACATACCTACTGACTATTTTAGGCCCAGTTCAAGTATTTTTTCTTGAAAATTTTTTTGACAAAAAAAAAAATTATAATCTAAAAATCCATTTTTTCAAATCTGTTTGAGTTTCCAAAATTTTTACGAAAAAAACAATCATTCTCAAACCCGATAACAGCAGCCACATAGGAAATTTTTCAAGATTTTTCACCAAAATGAAATTTTCAAATCAGCTAAAAAAAAAAAATTGAACCCAATTTTTTTTCAAATTCTTTTTTCTTCAATGGATTTGGTGAAAATTTGCCGTTTTTGACAAAAATTTTATTGAACCCAATTTTTTTTCAAATTCTTTTTTCTTCAATGGATTTGGTGAAAATTTGCCGTTTTTGACAAAAATTTTCACTTTTTTCAGAATGTAAAAAATACTTGAACCAGCCCTTATTTTCATCTAGGTACCTATCTAATTATTTTCAAGTTAAAGAATCATGAAAAAAATACTCAAAATTGCCCAGGGACTAGTTAACAAATCTGAAAGTTCAAGGTTCTTCAAAACAGTTTGCAGAAAAAAAGGCTGAACTTCAAAGATTTCTCTCTATATATCCTATCTTCTGAATGCTAATTCTTTTCTTCATAGTCTTACTTGTGTTTCTATTGATTTTATTTTCAGAGGAGCTGGACAGGAAGTGGGAAGATCTTGTATCATGTTGGAGTTCAAGAACAAATCAATCATGGTATGTAAATTAATCCATTTTTTAAGAGTATCTACTTATGTACTCAAGGACCTAAGTAATGGGAAAAAGTCTTTCAATAGATAAATTTCTGAAAAGTCCATCAGTATATGTAAATTTGACAACAAATATTATAAACAGAAAATATTAAAAACTTGAGATCATTATGAAATATTTGTAATGTTATTTAATGATAATGTTGTTGTTCCAGATGGACTGTGGAATTCACCCAGGTCTCAGTGGAATTACCACATCATTTTCCACTTGCCAAGAACATCTCAGAATGGCCTATCTCAGCCCTGTTCATAACCACGGCCTTACCGTACCAGACTTCGATTACCGTAGAAATACGGTACAATCTGGCAACACTGTCTCTTTGTTGATTGTGACTTTTTGTAGCGCGAAATTTCAAAAAATTAAAACTGTATTTAAACTGATAATCAGGGTCTGTTATCTTATCAGCCGTGGTTATCAGTTACCCTGAATTCCTGATTGTTCTGATTAACATTAACTTGATACCAAAGGAAGAGGTACCTAGCTATCTGTTAAAAAAGATTAATTTCCATTGTAACCCTTTTTAATGCTAAATAAAATTGTTGAATGAAGCTACTCTCTAAAACACAGAAAACATTCTTGCTTTTACTTTTATCTTCTTGTCTTTCCTCTTATTTCCTTTGCCTACTTCAGTGTTGATCAAGTGTTTCTTATTTTTCTACCACAATCATTTCACACATTTCCAGGGTTGGACAATGCACTTTTCCTTTGCCTACTTCAGTGTTGATCAAGTGTTTCTTATTTTTCTACCACAATCATTTCACACATTTCCAGGGTTGGACAATGCACTATCAAATAAAAAATGTCACGTAATTCTGTGCTGTCATCAACACTTGAGCAGTGTCCCTACAATGTGTTCTTATCATTTCAAAAGTGCCTGGATAACTCAGATAACTGGAAACTCTTTGTCAAATCTTTGACTATTCTAGGGTAAGTCCCAAAGAACTTTAAGTACCCCTCTTTATCAGAGTCCTTGCCAGCAGCAATAGTATGCATCAGCTCCCAAAGAACTTTAAGTACCCCTCTTTATCAGAGTCCTTGCCAGCAGCAATACCTAGTATACATCAGTTCCTCATGGATCACTGAAGTTGAGCAAATTGTATATGGTTGGCAACAGGTCAGGGTATCATGTGCTAGGTACTGGCAATTTTGAGTTGCACTCAACCCCCCCCCGGAGCACTAGTACTAATAACCAAGGTCTTATCGCCCCGAAATCGAAAGAGATCTTATCGTCCCGAAATCGAAGAGAAAACAGGATAAGAGAAAGTCAGCCGTTCCGAGATCGGCCTATATCTGTTTCTAGGATAAAATCTGGCCCGGGCGGAAATCGAACCCGCAACCTAGCGCTTACAACGCAGGACCCGCTACCTCCCACGCTAACTAAGCTGACCCAATTTTGAATACAAAATCTTTTTTTTTTTTTTTTTTTTTTTAAATCGCTTAATCGCTTTTAAGGCCAAATGACCTACATCAGAATTCAAGATTTTATTCTGACCACACATATAACGTAGACTGTCATCCATACAGACAACCATGCTCACTGTTGCTTAACATACCTTAACTCCGGCGATTTCTATAAGGAACATCGCAGCACCCAACACATGGCCTGCATTGTACGCTGAGAACTTGATACCATTCACATCTTTCTCTTCATGGAAGTTAATAGTTTCTATCTTGTCCATACTCTTCTCCAGATCTGATTCCGTGTATAACATCTGCTCTGTGGAAATGTTGCTGCAACACAAGACAGTAATGAATTGAAATAATCAGACTAGGGTTTAAGAATGTTTGGAGAACCAAGTTTACAGTTTCCGAGCATTCTCGGAGGTGACGAACTTTGTATTTTAACATTTCATAAAATTCGAGGAAAATGTTGAATGGAATTTGTATTAATTTTCTTATTAGATTTTGAATTTGATCCGGGCTTTGAGGGATCCCAATTATCATACAGATCTAAATAGTATACTTCCAAAATAAGAAGGAAAAAAGTCCCATTAACATGGACTAATTATTGTGAGTAATCTAACTCACCTGACTTTGATGTAATCTGACAAGAGCCACCTGTAAATAGCTTTGGTGGCGTGTGTCATGAAGCACCGACCTTTGAATCCAGTCTTCAGCAAGAACCATGGAAGTGCACCACAGTGATCCAGATGAAAGCTGAGGAGAAAATGAAAAGTAAAATGAACACAATTCTTACAGCAAATTTTAATTCATACCTTAGGGCTATATCTGCGTAATTTGTAACCTTGGCTCAGGCTGAATAATAGTGTCTTTCCTGGGATGAAAAGGAATTTATTTGTTCATTTGAACTTAATCTAACAAATGGTGTGAAACATTTGAACTTAATCTAACTCTGACTCAATAATTTTATGATGCAGCTGGGATCCAATTCACAATACCCTCAGTTATTATTGGGTATGAATCTGATGCCTTAGTAACCAGAACTACACTAATAGGACTGTACCGAGAACCGACCATCGACCCTAGCCTAGTACCGACCCAAGAGAAAATAAACCAAAAGCAACCTCCGCGGCCGAGTGGTTATCACACGAGGCTTGCACACCGAAGGTCCCGGGTTCGATTCCCAGAGGGGTCGAAGTTTTTTTTCTGTTCTTGGAGTGAACACAGCCTCGTGAGGACAATTGAGTAGCTACTTTAATCGAGTAGCGACATTACCAGTGTTAAAAGATTCAGGATAAATGAGAATTAATAGTAAAGTAGGCACCTGGTAATGTTGTGATACCCACAAAAGCTTGAAGAAGCTCTCTGCTTTACCACAAATAATATTAATGATTTGATTTGTGTATGATTGCAGGGATATCGCTCGCATAGCTACAATACTGGAAGGTCTAGACTTCATAGTATTCGCCGCCTGTAATCTAACACGGGATGAGACATGTCTCCTACTGCAGCAATTCTGCTATATGGTGCCGCCTAAAGCATATCTATGGTTCTACTATGTGGGTCACGGGTTTCTCATGAATGACAAATACCTCATGCCTGTAGAATGTCCTGAGAATGATTTCCTACGCGCGCACTGCGTGTGTGACAAGCATGTCATGAGCATGCTCCTACGTACAGACCCGCAGCTCATAATATTTGTATTGGACATGTGTCTAGCTAGACCTGAGCGGGAAATTAACCCACATATCTACCAGGAGGAAGCTGTGTATCAGCAAGGATAATATTTGTATTGGACATGTGTCTAGCTAGACCTGAGCGGGAGATTAACCCACATATCTACCAGGAGGAAGCTGTGTATCAGCAAGATTGTAGACTTAACTCAACGTGTAGTATATTTGAAGCGTTCGCTACACGATGGCAGTCGTATGAGAGATCTAATGCACCGCTTGGTATCTATGCACATCATCTGGTCAAGTTTCTAAGTGATAGAACGCTATCTGTGTCTAATATATTCCTTGAAGCACATGCAGGTAAGCCTTGAGGTTTTAACCATTACTTTCTACTCTCTTTGTACACAAAAAACTTACTCTAAGGCTTAAATGTAGGGGTGAACAGCCTTTAAAGTCTGGTTAAGGTTATACGAATATACCATTTCTCTTCTCCCTATGAGCAACCTTGTGGTTATGATTATAGGTACTAGTGATTCAGTAAACAGTACAACTCTGTCCGTCGGTAAGACCTAGAAGACCTAGAACGTCTAAGATAATAAAATACGCTTGTATTTGGTTTTCAGATTTGATCAAGCATAACTCGGAAACGAACCAGCGACCTCTGATTTGTGTGGACGCTGCCTCCAAGTTTAAACTGAGTGATTCGTTTCTATCCCGTAAGTATACAGGGTTGTCTCGCAAAAATTAGAGCTTGAGTGAAAGAGCTCACGTAAGTGGGAAACCTGCCACAATAAGGAATAAGGTCTTGGAAAACCTATGAGAGGTTTTATTTTTTACACCCATAATCTTAGGTATGGTTAAAAAAATACTCTGGAAATCGAACCCGACAGCTTTCATGTCATATCATATTCTTCCAACTCCTCACAACTCACAACTACTTTTCTTCATTTCAGCCATTCACAAGCGAGTTCTAGATCTATTCTCCCAATTCAATACTATCAAGAAGACCAGTTTCAAATTGGATCTACCTCAGTGTAGTAGTAAAGTGACTGTTACTATAGCTCCCTATAACTGTATCCTCAATGTACTAAGTGTAACAATCAACACAGGGGTGGCACTAGAGTGCAGAACAACCGAGGAGGTAAGTGATTTGGTAACTTGAATTAGTCAAATCACAATATCTGGGCCACCCTGTAAAATCATGAAGTCGAAGACGATATGTTAGTTGTCGAAAATATGACGAAGTTCACGGGGGAAGCTTGTTTTGGTTTGAAGATGGGCCAATCAGTTGGTAAAAATAGAAGGATTTCTTGAATAAAACTTGTGTTTCTCTGTTCTCAGGGTGCACAAATAGAATGGATCAGGAAAGACAGTGAACAGCAAACACTCCTCATTCATCATCTTCAAAGGGTTAAGGTAGGTTAGGTTGATGTAAATGTTGTGATTTACAATAATATTATACATATTGAACTAGATATTAGTCAAGTGAAGACCTATTTTCTTCTCATTTAGTACCTATTAATTAATAAATAATTACTACCTACTTGACATGGTGTCCCGTTTCCAAAGTTTAAGATAATCACTTTCATCCCATTTTCCACTATCCCCGTTCAGATCATGCTATATTCACACCGTTCAATGAGAGCAAGTATTGTATAGTGACTTGAACGGCATATGAGAATATTCTCATGAAATCGACAGTAACAATATTTGGACTGTATTGTGACTTTATACACAGCTTTAAAGAAAAAAATAAATTAAAATATTTTTTAATTGCAAGTGAAAACAGGTCACGTCGCGCGACAAATGTCGCGCGATTTTGTCGGGTTAACAGGTCACGTCGCGCGACAGAGGTCGCGTTGGTGAAAATCCACCTTTACCGTACCAGACCTCGATTACCGTAGAAATACGGTACAATCTGGCAACACTGTCTCTTTGTTGATTGTGACTTTTTGTAGCGCGAAATTTCAAAAAATTAAAACTGAATAAACTGATAATCAGGGTCTGTTATCTTATCAGCCGTGGTTGTTATCAGTTACCCTGAATTCCTGATTGTTCTGATTAACATTAACTTGATACCAAAGAAAGAGGTAACTAGCTATCTGTTAAAAAAGATTAATTTCCATTGTTACCCTTTTTACTGCTAAATTGTTGAATGAAGCTACTCTCTAAAACACAGAAAACATTTTTGCTTTTACTTTTATCTTCTTGTCTTTCCTCTTATTTCTTTCCTTTGCCTACTTCAGTGTTGATCAAGTCTTTCTTATTTTTCTACCACAATCATTTCACACATTTCCAGGGTTGGACAATGCACTATCAAATCAAAAATGTCACGTAATTCTGTGCTGTCATCAACACTCGAGCAGTGTCCTTACAATGTGTTCTTATCATTTCAAAAGTGCCTGGATAACTCAGATAACTGGAAACTCTTTGTCAAATCTTTGACTATTCTAGGGTAAGTCCCAAGGAACTCTAAGTACCCCTCTTTATCAGAGTCCTTGCCAGCAGCAATAGTATGCATCAGCTCCCCATGGATCAATGAAGTTGAGCAAATTGTGTATGGTTGGCAACAGGTCAGAAGACTATTTGGGGTATCATGTGCTAGGTACTGGCAATTTTGAGTTGCACTCAGCTTTGATAACCCCCCCCCCCCCCCCCCCAAAAAGTCCATACTATGAGAGTTTTACAGACATTGAAATATCCTTTGTATTGTAATTAACTTTAGTGTCTCTTGTTTAATTCCAGGAAAGAACTATCCTCACTAGAGATAGACCAGCTAGACATTGAGTCAAGGAAAATAGGAGGCTCCCCGGCTAAATACATTTGGTTCAAGCTACAGTCATGGCTTACTACTACTCAAGAGCTTATCACTGTGCTCAGACATTGTCAACTGCTAGATCCTCTTCTTGTATTAGTTGGACCAGGTAGATGCCTATTCAGCTAAGCTTAGTAGTAAAAAAAAAGTACCTACTGCAACAAGTCCATAATTAGCTTCATCATTGTCTTCACAAATCTTTATCTTTTTATTTAGGTACCTAGGGAGAAGAACAGCCAATCCTAACCAGCATGGCTAGCTGGTAATTTTCCAAAGGGTTACTCCACTTCAAAAGAATAAGCACAATCTGTCATATTCAACATTTAAGTACCTACCTACCTAACAATATTAACAACGGCTCAGTATAAGTCAAATAATAGCTGATAAAATGAGAGATTTTTTAGCAATTGCTACAACTAATAGAGCTTTGAAGTTGTGGCTGTCAATACATTTTATTGTGTTGGTTTATGCTTGAGTAAAAAAAAAATCTCATCCCCTGTTCTCATTTCAGAACCTCTAGAAATCATCACTCATCCTGGTTCCGATGAGGAGGATAGATTTGTTGATCATGGAGCCAAAGTGATACTAACTTGTGAAGCTAAGGGTTTACCTCTGCCTTCATATCAGTGGTTTCATAACTTTCATCCAGAGACTAAATAAATAATCCTTGTTCTATGTTTCAGGAAAAGCTCGAGCTTGGAATTAGCCTTAGCCCTGTCACCTCTACTGATAGAACCCCTACTACTTCTAGTACTACTGAATCATGTGAGGAAGTATGTCTATCTCTTGGTAGACCTCTAATCATACGAGCACTGTGCAGACCTTACATACAGAGCAAGTGGAAGAATTATCAACAGAACTCAAGTAAGTCAGCAGTGAAAAGCTAACAGTAAATCAAGCACTTTAATTTAAGAGGTTTGATAGAGGGAACTGTAACCGCTAAGGTCTTCCCGATAGCGAAGAGACAAGGAAGACGGGATAGGAAAGAGCCAGCCGTTCCGAGAACGAACCTTATTTGTTTAGGATAAATTCCGCCCCGGGCGGAACTCGAACCCGCGACCTAGCGCTTACAAGGCAGACGCACTACCTTCCAGGCCAACTAGGCTGGCGATCTGCTACCGAAATGAGCTGTGAAAATGAAATCAACATCAGGGTTACCTTAAAATAAATATTTTGTATTAGTTTTTTGTTTAATTTTACATGCCTTGTATAAAATACACTTGGAGTTTAATATTTACATTGGAAAATGGACGGTAACATTGTAATAATTCGTTTCATCCAGAGACTAAATAAGCCAGCCTAGTTAGCTTAGTTGGTAGTGCGTCTGCCTTGTAAGCGCTAGGCCGCGGGTTCGATTCCCGCCCGCATCCTGGTTCCGATGAGGAGGATAGATTTGTCAATCATGGAGCCAAAGTGATACTAACTTGTGAAGCTAAGGGTTTACCTCTGCCTTCATATCAGTGGTTTCATAACAATCAGGCGTTGCCTAAGGAGAATGGGACTCAACTGTGCCTTGACAATATCAAGTGAGTAATGAATCCTTCATCCATTCCTACAGGGGGTTGCAAAAAGTACAAAAAAGAAATAATAATACAAAATTCTCTTACTCTTGGTGTGAAATGGTACTATTTTTCTGACTTATATAATCAAACAATCCTTCATTACTCTAGAATCACGATTGCTGGAGATCTTTTTACTTTCCTTTTTTTTTTTTTAGATTTGACCCTTTGTCACCCTTTCCAGATTATGGTGCAATAGCACATTCTTTTATGGGTAAATTGAATCCTGTCCACTTTGTAACCGCGATAAGAAAAGAAAAAATCTCAAATACCTATACAGAATTTAACTTGAACTGTTTTATTTCTACTTCATTTGACCTTCACTAAACTACCCACATGTCATTGATTCTCAGCTGTGATGACACGGGAGCTTACTATTGCCAAGTATCCCACACACACCCTGACTCTACGGAGTACAAACTATTCAGCCACTACGTGAATCTCACTGTCAAACCCCCTATACCCCGGATTACAAGTCAACCTAATGAACTGCATGCACTACACAGTGGTAGAAGTCTAATGCTCAGAATATACTGTGTGCCTCCACCAGAGGAAGTACAAATCAATTGGTAAGAGAAGCCGTGGTATTTTCCTTTCCCCAGTTCCCCTCTTCTCAAGCTCGTTTCCCCTATTTTAGCATGATAGTGCCTGTGCTAAACCATATATTATAGGAAACAGAGGGGACAGGAGCTTCAGAAGAGGGGAAATTTCGAAAGGAAAATACAACTAAACTAGTTATCACTTTTTTTAGAGGTTCAATAAAGGGGAACTGTAACAATGGAGGTCTTATCGTCCCGAAATCGAAGGAAGAAGAAGGACAATAGGAGAAAGCCACTCTTTCCAAGAACGAAAATTATAAATTTCACCCCAGGCAGAAATTGAAACATGCAACCTAGCGCTCACAAGGCAAGCAGACTACCTTCCAAGCTATCTAGACTGGCACTCTATTTCATATTATAATTTTATCTCTGATTATTCCTAAGGTATCACAATGGCCAACTTCTCACTGGTGAACACAGCTCAGTTCTGTTCCTAGAGAACATCTCATCTCAACAGGAAGGCCACTACCTGTGTGAACTTAGCAATGAGTCTGGTTCTGTGTTCTCCAAGGATATGAATGTCATCGTGGTACCTCCCCCTAGTACGCTCCGTTCACACGATGCTGATGATGCAGGGGACCGACGGGCATCGTGTAAAATGGCCTTACTCATTGCTAACTATACGTATGATAATATGCAGAACTTGAAAACTCCGTGCAAGTAAGTAGGCATCCACAACGGAGAACCGACGTAGGATTAAAATATCAATTCATGACACATTAAAGTTGGATTTCCACAATCCGTTCAGATCACACTCCAGTCACAGTACGTTTATCAAACAGTCAAATAATTTACATACGGGTAGATGGGAGTTAAGTTAACATGGCAGATGTGAAGAAGAATATTTTGACTGTACTTGACTGGAGAGTGACCTGAACTGCATTGGAATCGGGCTTAAATTAAGTTTACATTAATATGTAAGATATACAAAATGTAAGTACAACATACATACAGACATATTTGGACAAATTCAACAACAATGTAGGTAATAAGTAGAAAAAATAATAATAATAATAAAGCACACGAGACACAAGTTAATTCTAACAATGGCATTATCAGAATAGAAATATTGTAATTTACATAGATAAGTATGTTTGTAGGTAAATATATCTAATAGATTAGTAAGGAAGTGGAAGTTGAAATCAGCAGCACAGAAATTGGTACTTTTGTTTTTTTCAACGTGTGAAATCCCTCACTCATAACAGGAAATAGCTTAGACAAAACTGTCTTTAAAAAGAAAAAACGAAGTGAGAGGCAGTCCTTTGACTGCTAAGATCATTTCAACTGGGTTTTATCATCCCGAAAGAGAAGAGCGAAGGAAGACAGGAGAGTATTAAGCCAACCGTTGCAAGAGGCGAACCTTCTCCGTTCATAAAATCCTTAAAATATTTTTTTTTAAAAAAAAAAAAAGAGTTTCGACACAGGGAACTGTAACTGCTATGGTCTTATCGTCCCGAAATCGAAGAGAGAAGGAAGACAGGATAGGAGGAAAGCCAGCCGTTCCGAGAACGTCATACTCCTTATCTTGTACAGCTATCTTAGCCACATGGTTCACCTTACAGTATAAATCTCCATCATAGAAGGAACCCTCTAGGAGTTCCACACCTTCCTGATCCTGGGGAGGGAGGAGAAGGAGTAATGTTAAACTTGGAGACACTTATAAATAAAAATTAGGCCCTGGTCTACACACTACAGTAGTTTACCTACAGGTTCATGTTGAAATGGTTGGTGAACATCTGATCAAGCAGATCAAGCTCGGAGACTGTCCCAGCATACTCAACGTTACCAAACATGTCAACATAAAACCTGTGATCCCGGTCGTAGGAGAAACTATGTAAAGCTTTCTCTTCTCTGGGTTAGTTGTCCCGGGTATGTTCTATGGGTTACGGTTATGGTGATCTAAAAACCTCTAGCTCCGTTTATTTGTATATAGGTATTCAAAAGCCATCCCTCTGAATTACCAAATTTGATTTGGGAAATCCTCTGTTTCTCTGCCTAGACAGTTGATTTTAAGTTTTAAGACCTACCTCTTCAAATGTTCCGTAGTATGAAAGCTGCATTAGAAAAAAGTACAAATGTAAGTTAATCGTTAATCAGTAGTTTAGTCTGAAACAATTTTCAACTTGGGTAACGTGTTATGGTAACGTTTTTGGGGAAAGTCTTTGTTTTCTTCTTCTTGTAATGCTCGAGGTATGTCCGAGCTCATAAGAAGATAGGACTGACGCTCTTTAAGTGTTTACTTACGTCGAATCTTCTGTTTTGTTTGGCATTAGGAATGTTGAATGAGCGATAAGCTTTGACTATGGTGCCTCTGCTGAGATCTTCATTGACACACTCTACAACGTGATCACCTCCCTGAAATCACAATTCATTTATCTCAATACCACCACACTTCTAGATCCTACGGATATTTCTTATCGTCCATCACTAGTATCACTACCTAGTAGGTCTCTATTTCTCTAATGAGTCCAATGCAACAAAATGTGCTTGAAAATATTGCAAAACGTGGAGTACAAAGTTGGAAAGTTGCTTCAAAGATGACAGCCCTAATCAGATTGGTCTTGAAAGTAGTATCGCTTGAACTGACGCATCGTGCAGCGGTTATTTAGAATTTTAATTGTGTTAATCATAAATGCTTGTCACAAATAATGTCGTTCCCCGCTTAATATACTACGCTAAAGTTTAAAATTTGACTTGGACTCGAACCACCAACCTCCGGATTCAAAGTCCACCTTACTAACCACTACACCACTGAGGTTGGTGCAGCGGTTATTTGCTTACCATTTTGGTATCATCTGAGAACCCGATGGCAATGTATTTGCTCTTCTTGCCGAACATTTCAATCTGGAAGTCTCTCCCCTGAGGTGCAATGGTGACTAGAGCTACACAGGTTTTACCTGCAATACATCCATCAGGAGAACCTAAACACTTCTTGGTCTTCCCACAGGACTTGTAGGCACTCAACTCTAGATTTCTCTGACCCTGGAACAACAAGGTAAATAATGGAACCATCAGTATTTTATTTTCTTATCGA
>NW_007378103.1:36560-88521 GCF_000475195.1 Diaphorina citri
GTTGGGGCGAAACCCCCCCCCCCCCCGGGCGGGAATTAAACCCGCGGCCTAGCGCTTACAAGGCACACGCGCTACCTTCCAAGCTAACTAGGCTGGCTGTCTAAAGCTTTGCGTAATTCACATCACTCACCTGAGCTGCTTGGGACAGTTGTCCTCCGTTCTGTTCAGGTCCTGCAGTTTCTATATCTACAGATCTTCTAAACACTTGTACTGGGGATGACTCCTGGGCTACCCAGAATGTCTTGTAGTCTTTCACCATGGTAGCGCTGAAATCAAGAAGAAATGAATTCTAGGTTGGAATTGATCGGATATAACGAAACCGCCCTAGCGCGTCACCGATATGTTTTTGTTTCTTCTCGATTCCTGCCGGGTACGAACTTTTTTTTTAAAAAAAGAGTTTCGAAACAGGGAACTGTAACTGCTATAGTCTTATCATCCCGAAATCGAAGAGAGAAGGAAGACAGGATAGGAGGAAAGCCAGCCGTTCCGAGAACGAACATTATACCATCAGGATAAAATTCGCCCCGGGCGGGAATCGAACCCGCGGCCTAGCGCTTACAAGGCAGACGCACTACCAACTAAGCTAACTAGGCTGGCGGTACGAACTTTGTTCTGAACAGATTCTGTTCGTTCTTGAAACGCCTGAGTTTTTCCTGTCTTCTCCTTCCCCTGTCTTCGATTTCCGGACGATAAGGCCTCCGCTGTTACCATCTTCTCTACGAAACCTCTTGGAAAATATATAGCAAACCTTGATACATAATTACGTGGTCACTTGTAAGCTAAAGTCCCAGGTTCAATTCATCGGAAAGTCAATGTCCTTCTAATTCTAGAGAAAAGCAGCTTTAAATTCTATCGCCACACCTGCATAATACTTAAGTAATAAGAATAGGTTTATACCTCATGTGAGGACTGACATAACGTTCAGTGTGTGGGAGTTGCGAGTAATTCAGTAAATTGTTTGTTTAGGTTTCTTTGCTGAGGAAGTTGCAGCGATATGGACCTATACATTCGTATGTAAGTATACTATGTATCTGGAGATACATTAGTATGTAAGTATACGAGTATACGAGTACTATGTATCTGGAGATACATTAGTATGAAAGTATAATGTGAAGTATTTCTTATCTTTTGTTGTTATTCTTTGAAGGTCCCTGATACCGTCTGATGTAAATGAGACATTCTCTGAAGGAGGAATAATTGGGTTAGGTTTTTATTGCCACCCACACCACGGAGCAGGATTGTAGGTTTTCGGGCACAATATATTATGTAGTTTAGCACCAACTAGAACTGGATGCAAGAAGACCTCATGCAAGCAAACCCTAAAGCCATCCACGTTGCCAACTTCTGGAAATTCTAGTTAATAATAGGGCACCCAGGCCTTCCAGAAACAACTTCAACTTTATAATTCACAGTTTTCAAAACGGCGGACATTGAACCCTCGACCTACCGCTTACAAGGCAGACGCGCTATCCTTCAAGCTAACTAAGGTGGCTTTCAAAATGACGTAATATTACAGAAGAAATCTGTTCGGACACATTGCTTAAACATTATGCTTGGTTTTTAGTCAAAATTTCGCGAAATGTGACGTGTAAGTAGAGTTGCTTTCTGGAATGTTCAGGCCATTCAGTACCTCGGCTGGGTCTTGACCACTACACTACCATAATGGAGGTATGTATCTACATTCTACATAAAACTAATTTCAAAAGGCAAAAACTTAAAGCTATATTAGTATACATAGTATACTGTAGGTTCGTAATAAAATTTCCTTTTTTTTTAAAAATGTGGTATGGACTGTTTAGTATCCCTACTACATTTTCATTATATTTCAGTAGGATTAAAACATCAATTCATGACACATTAAAGTTGGATTTCCACTATCCGTTCAGATCACACTCCAGTCACAGTACGTTTATCAAACAGTCAAATAATTTACATACGGGTTGACGGGAGTTAAGTTAATATGGCAGATCATCGGCAGATGTGAATAAGAATATTTTGACTGTACTTGACTGGAGAGTGACCTGAACTGCATTGGCATCGGGCTTAAATTAAGTTTACATTAATTTGTAAGATATACAAAATGTAAGTACAACATACATACAGACATATTTGGACAAATTCAACAACAATGTAGGTAATAAGTAGAAAAAATAATAATAATAATAAAGCACACGAGACACAAGTTAATTCTAACAATGGCATTATCAGAATAGAAATATTGTAATTTACATAGATAAGTATGTTTGTAGGTAAATATATCTAATAGATTAGTAAGGAAGTGGAAGTTGAAATCAGCAGCACAGAAATTGGTACTTTTGTTTTTTTCAACGTGTGAAATCCCTCACTCATAACAGGAAATAGCTTAGACAAAACTGTCTTTAAAAAGAAAAAACGAAGTGAGAGGCAGTCCTTTGACTGCTAAGATCATTTCAACTGGATTTTATCATCCCGAAAGAGAAGAGCCAAGGAAGACAGGAGAGTATTAAGCCAACCGTTGCAGGAGGCGAACCTTCTCCGTTCATAAAATCCGCCCCGGGCGGGAATCGAACCCGCGACCTAGCGCTTTCAAGGCAGACGCGCTAAGCGAACTAGGCTGGCTACAAGGTGTGAAGTTATCGTCATGTGTTGATGTCTACGTCATGAGTTTATCCTTCATATTATGAGTTTATCCCTCATGTCATGAGTTTATCCTTCATGTCATGAGTTTATCCTTCATGCCATGAGTTTATCCTTCATGTCATGAGTTTATTCTTCATGTCATGAGTTTATCCCTCATGTCATGAGTTTATCCTTCATGTCATGAGTTTATCCCTCATGTCATGAGTTTATCCTTCATGTCATGAGTTTATCCTTCATGTCATGAGTTTATCCTTCATATCTCCCCACTGTTTCTCAATGGGCGCTAACACCACTATAAGCACTAGCGCTACAGTGATGGCTAATATAACTAGACAGTGCAAACATAGTGTGGTTTTCCGCAGCCCAGCGTATGGGGCATCACGCTTGCGTTCCGCATAGTCTGTATGCATTGAGTTACGCCCTGGAGACATCTGCTTCATGGGGAAGGCGTTGATACGCTTCTCTGCTTTTGAATCACTCAGGCAGCCTGAACACTGGAGGACGAGAGAAGAAAATAACGAAGTTAATACAAAACTTCATCTTATGGCCGCCACTCACTGAAACCGCCTGCCAGACCGAGGTCTGGCAGACAGTCGGAATGTGTAATGCGGGACACCTTGGTCTGACAGACGAGACGGTTTGAGAGACCGCGGTCTGAAGCTGTTTCCACCACACACGTTTCGACGGTGTGTCAGACGTTCTGAGCGTGAGTGGCGGAAAAATTGCTACAAAAAGGGACTTTCACAAATGACCGCAAAAAGGATCTTTATTTTTCATTGTCGTGGCTCCTGAATAATTACCATCGATGCTTGTAGAACACTTTGCGCGCGGGATGACCATCGATGCTATCTACTTCAATTCTAGCAAGAGTCTCGAATAATGTACTTACCGATAGGATGAGATGAATGGCGACATAGAAAGCTACAAACGCCACCAGAATCCAGTCTACAAACTCTGGCAGTTCTGCCTTGGATAATTGAACAGCTAGGAAAATAGTTACAACTGAAACACAGAGAGAAGGTGTATGCAGGGTTAAGTACATAATTGCAGGCTTCTTCACAAGAAGGATATAACTCTAGGTAAAACAACTGTCCTGACACGGTATGATGTTTGAAATCTGGTAGAAAATATACATATCTGGATTATCTACAAAGATAGGTAGGTACATGATATTTCTTATACCTAATCGTCCCAAAGCTTTTCAATGTAAATCGAAAACTTGAAGGCTTGAAGCTGTTTTTATCGGAACTCAATTTTCGTATCTTGGTCCTTACGTCCTTATTGGACCAAACGATTTAATTGTAAAAATTAGAGGTCACAAAGGTAGGTTTAGCATTTCCGAACCAACAAGTTCAAGTATACTTACTGGCACAAATATGGGCCACATTGCCTACTAGCCAGTGCAACCAGTTGAACAATGGCCTCTTGCTGGACCCGGGCAGAGGCCTGAGCGCGGCTGCTATTGGTTCTGTTATTTTTTCGGAGTTTTGACCTCAGATTTGGATTTTCCCCAACTTTTTACATAGGAATCGACCATTTATTTAAAATTTTTACCCATTTGCAACTCCTCCATTGCAGGCTTCTTCACAAGAAGGATGATATAACTCTAGCTAAAACAACTGTCCTGACACGGTATGATGTTTGAAATCTGGTAGAAAATATCATGTTGATACATATCTGGATTATTTACAAAGGTAGGTAGGTACATGATATTTCGTATACCTAATCGTCCAAAAGCTTTTCAATGTAAATCGAAAACTTGAAGGCTTGAAGCTGTTTTTATCGGAACTCAATTTTCGTATCTTGGTCCTTACGTCCTTATTGGACCAAACGATTTAATTGTAGAATTAGAGGTCACAAAGTAGGTCCGAACCAACAAGTTAAAGTATACTTACTGGCACAAATATGAGCCACATTGCCTACTAGCCAGTGCAACCAGTTGAACAATGGCCTCTTGCTGGACCCGGGCAGAGGCCTGAGCGCGGCTGCTATTGGTTGAATAAAGCAGAGGACTGTGGTAACCACGCCCACTAGGGCATGGGTCTGACTAGGCCCGGACACCCATCCTCCTACATCATAGAATATGAGGACAGCTCCAGCAATAGTGAGCAGCCAGGTAAGGAACATGAGGGTTCTATGCCACTGGAAATACACCAAGGAGACTCGGGTTAGAACATAACAACAATACAGGATGAAGGAAAATGACCTAATGATCAATTCCTTCGCATCATATAACAACAACAACAACAACAACAATAATAATACAGGGTGAATTTATTATAACGAGCCTCGAGCCACCATGAAATTCTCCAGCACCGATTAAAATTTCGTAATCGGACCGTGAAAAATACTTGATTTCGGTCGGTAAAATCCGCCCGGGGCGGAAATCGAACCCGCGACCTAGCGCTTACAACTTCTTACAAGGCAGACGCGCTACCCTCTAAGAAGCGAACTAGGCTGGTAATCTGTAGGTACATTCATGAAACACTTACAGCAAACCAGATATCCTTAGAGCAGAGGGAAGAGCCGATCCCTCTCTAGAACACTTGGATTTTGTCGAGGGGGAGGGGGGCCGAAAGTACAAACAGTGATGTACCCTTAGGAGGGTGAGGGATTGAAACTCCATATTTTCGGAGCCTGGCCCACAATTAAGGAGAAGAAAGAAGTTCTAGAGGGGGGCAGTCTCCTCACGCCCGCCCCTCCTAAATACCGCCCTGATCAACTTGTCTAACTAAGGTGAAATCCGCCACAACTTGACCAGTTCTTGGTCCATCCTATAATTCATTAGGACAAATCTATGAGTACGCTGTGATATGTGACCCTCATAATGCTGAACTGAGATGTAGGCTTAACTTTAGGCGAAGCCATGTTGTTTGTGGCTCTGTTGATTTTCGGCTTCGTATTGGTCCTAAATCCTACGTGTAGGGGTAAACAGTCCCAAAAGTTGGGTTGAGCTTATATGAATCTCTCACCTTTCAACGAAGATCCTGAAGCTAGAAGCAGGAAGTACTGATCCTTGGCCATATCAAACAATGTCCCCTCTATCCTGGAGCCGATCCAAGTCTGTTTGTAATATCTGGCCATAACAATACCAATACTGGCCGCCCCAATCCATGCTGCTATCATGAAGGCACCATGTAGACGTATGTACAGTTTAGTAGCCGTACTAAATGCACCAACATCAGCTAGGAGGCGCTGCTGTGCTGTGGATGTGAACACTTGGTCGTGAAATCCGACGCTGTTATCTGGAAAACCGGAGAAGAATCATGATTACATTATAATTACGAGTTGATAAGAGTTCAGTGAACTGTAGAATTTGAGCTAAAAACAGAGTTGAGTGTAGAACATAGAGCATCGAGAAGCTACATACACAGAAAGGCCACTCTGAGGCTTGGGTGTAGGGGTAAACAGTCCCAAAAGTTGGGTTGAGCTTATACGAATCTCTCACCTTTCAACGAAGATCCTGAAGCTAGAAGCAGGAAGTACTGATCCTTGGCCATATCAAACAATGTCCCCTCTATCCTGTGCACAGGGTCCCGAGTGAATTTACAATAGATGCTGCCATCTACCGAGCTACTGTTGAGTAGATTGATTCCGTCAACACCAATTCTCTTGTTAGCCTTATCGTTAGCGATGTTCCATGAGTTGTACGCCTTGATGGAACCCCCACCTGTCTCCTCTCGTACGCACTCCATCACACTGTCTCCACCCTGGGGGATAGAATATGATCTTATAATACTGCGAGAACAGACCCTTAACCTGAGCATCATGACTACGCCACTGAGGTCGGTGGAAAAGTCACTTTACCTCCATCAAAGTAGATTATAGGTCAGATTATACATAATAGATCAGTTGCGCTTACTTGGATGATGTTTCAAAGTCATAGAGCAGGAAAAATGAGGACCAACGGAATTTTTCCCGCTGTTACAGTCTTCTCTACGAAACCTCTTGGAAAATATAAAGCAAACCTTGATACATAATTACGTGGTCACTTGTAAGCTAAAGTCCCAGGTTCAATTCATCGGAAAGTCAATGTCCTTCTAATTCTAGAGAAAAGCAGCTTTAAATTCTATCGCCACACCTGCATAATACTTAATAAGGATTTAACCTCGCTCCTATTATTCCTTTGTTCTTCACAATATTACTTATAGCCTATAGCTTACAGGTACCTATACCTATCTACCTACTTAAGAATTTAACCTCGCTCCTATTATTCCTTTGTTCTTCACAATATTACTTATAGCCTATAGCTTACAGGTACCTATACCTATCTACCTACTTCTCCCCACTGTTTCTCAATAGGCGCCAACACCACTATAAGCACTAGCGCTACAGTGATGGCTAATATAACTAGACAGTGCAGACATAGTGTGGTTTTCCGCAGCCCAGCGTATGGGGCATCACGCTTGCGTTCCGCATAGTCTGTATGCATGGAGTTACGCCCTGGAGACATCTGCTTCATGGGGAAGGCGTTGATACGCTTCTCTGCTTTCGAATCACTCAGGCAGCCTGAACACTGGAGGACGAGAGAAGAAAATAAAGAAGTTAATACAAAACTTCGTCTTATGGCCGCCACTCACTGAAACCATCTGCCAGACCAAGGTCTGGCAGACAGTCGGAATGAGTAATGCGGGAAAAGCTTGACACCTTGGTCTGATAGACGAGACGGTTTGAGACACCGCGGTCTGAAGCTGTTTCCACCACACACGTTCCGACGGTGTGTCAGACGTTCTGAGTGTGAGTGGCGGAAAAATTGCTACAAAAAGGGACTTTCACAAATGAACGCAAAAAGGATCTTTATTTTTCATTGTCGTGGTTTCTGAATTAAGGAGCGCGGTAGCGCTCCGCCCCGCCAAGTCAAAGTTTGACCGCGCTACTAGAGATATTATACGCGACAGGGAAAGTAGCCGTTTTCAGGAAGTTGTAGAGGGACAACTACAAATGATGGAAGAAAACGGATTGCGTGTGTGTGTTGGGGCATGCAAGTAGACCAAGTTTGAAAAAAAAAAAAAATTCATCAAAATCGGTTATAATTACCATAGAAGCTATCTACTTCAATTCTAGCAAGAGTCTCGAAGAATGTACTTACCGATAGGATAAGATGAATGGCGACATAGAAAGCTACAAACGCCACCAGAATCCAGTCTACAAACTCTGGCAGTTCTGCCTTGGATAATTGAACAGCTAGGAAAATAGTTACAACTGAAACACAGAGAGAAGGTGTATGCAGGGTTAAATACATAATAGATCAGTTGCGCTTACTTGGATGATGTTTCAAAGTCATAGAGCAGGAAAAATGAGGACCAACGGAATTTTTCTTTTTCTTCTACGACTTCTAGATCCCGAGATAAATCGATTTAAAAAATACCGGTAAATCGTGAACTTTGACGTCACGGCATACGCTCCCGTACACGATGACGTCACATCAAATGTCCCGAGCAAAGCTCCCTCGCAGATTTTCGTATCTTGGTCCTTACGTCCTTATTGGACCAAACGATTTAATTGTAAAAATTAGAGGTCACAAAGGTAGGTTTAGCATTTCCGAACCAACAAGTTCAAGTATACTTACTGGCACAAATATGGGCCACATTGCCTACTAGCCAGTGCAACCAGTTGAACAATGGCCTCTTGCTGGACCCGGGCAGAGGCCTGAGCGCGGCTGCTATTGGTTGAATAAAGCAGAGGACTGTGGTAACCACGCCCACTAGGGCATGGGTCTGACTAGGCCCGGACACCCATCCTCCTACATCATAGAATATGAGGACAGCTCCAGCAATAGTGAGCAGCCAGGTAAGGAACATGAGGGTTCTATGCCACTGGAAATACACCAAGGAGACTCGGGTTAGAACATAACAACAATACAGGATGAAGGAAAATGACCTAATGATCAATTCCTTCGCATCATATAACAACAACAACAACAACAACAATAATAATACAGGGTGAATTTATTATAACGAGCCTCGAGCCACCATGAAATTCTCCAGCACCGATTAAAATTTCGTAATCGGACCGTGAAAAATACTTGATTTCGGTCGGTAAAATCCGCCCGGGGCGGAAATCGAACCCGCGACCTAGCGCTTACAACTTCTTACAAGGCAGACGCGCTACCCTCTAAGAAGCGAACTAGGCTGGTAATCTGTAGGTACATTCATGAAACACTTACAGCAAACCAGATATCCTTAGAGCAGAGGGAAGAGCCGATCCAAGTCTGTTTGTAATATCTGGCCATAACAATACCAATACTGGCCGCCCCAATCCATGCTGCTATCATGAAGGCACCATGTAGACGTATGTACAGTTTAGTAGCCGTACTAAATGCACCAACATCAGCTAGGAGGCGCTGCTGTGCTGTGGATGTGAACACTTGGTCGTGAAATCCGACGCTGTTATCTGGAAAACCGGAGAAGAATCATGATTACATTATAATTACGAGTTGATAAGAGTTCAGTGAACTGTAGAATTTGAGCTAAAAACAGAGTTGAGTGTAGAACATAGAGCATCGAGAAGCTACATACACAGAAAGGCCACTCTGAGGCTTACGTGTAGGGGTAAACAGTCCCAAAAGTTGGGTTGAGCTTATATGAATCTCTCACCTTTCAACGAAGATCCTGAAGCTAGAAGCAGGAAGTACTGATCCTTGGCCATATCAAACAATGTCCCCTCTATCCTGTGCACAGGGTCCCGAGTGAATTTACAATAGATGCTGCCATCTACCGAGCTACTGTTGAGTAGATTGATTCCGTCAACACCAATTCTCTTGTTAGCCTTATCGTTAGCGATGTTCCATGAGTTGTACGCCTTGATGGAACCCCCACCTGTCTCCTCTCGTACGCACTCCATCACACTGTCTCCACCCTGGGGGATAAAATATGATCTAAGATCTTATAATACTGCGAGAACAGAGGTGGACGAGACCCTTAACCTGAGCATCATGACTACGCCACTGAGGTCGGTGGAAAAGTCACTTTACCTCCATCAAAGTAGATTATAGGGCAGATTATACCGCCAGAATTGTGTGAACTTTGAGGATATGAAGTGCACAGCTAAGCTGGCGGTACCCACTTCTTTACGTTCTTGTCCCGTGATCTAACATCTTGTCATTCGCGTCCTAACATACACCAGGACAGAACAGCACTGACAAAACATTTGACGCAAAATTTCAGATTATACCGTCAGAATTGTGTGAACTTTGAGGATATGAAGTGCACAGCTAAGCTGGCGGTACCCACTTCTTTACATTCTTGTCCCGTGATCTAACATCTTGTCATTCGCGTCCTAACATACACCAGGACAGAACAGCACTGACAAAACCTTTGACGCAAAATTGCTGATCTGCTGACAGTCAAGAGTAAGTAAAGTTAGTAGGTAAATAATATGATCTATCATCCATTTGTAGTTACATACTTTCCGTGTCTATGAGACAGGCTACTTGTGGTTGATAGGATTTCACATAGTGCTTACCATTTTGTTATCATGCGACAGCCCCACGGCTACATACGCAGCATTCTCCGCTTTCAATTCAAACGTATGTCGTGTACCCTCCACTCTCACGGACGCTACTGCTGTACAACTCTGACTATCTACACATCCCTCCGGTGATCCGAAACAAGACTTGAGCTTATTACACTCCGTGTAGAACGGATCATTGGACCGCGAGGCTTTCAATTCAGAGACCCGGGATCGATCCTTGGTGCTTGTGTAAGCAACGTCGTGGAAACCCACCGTGAATGCTGGAAGTGAGAAGGACGAAATGTTGATTATGTTGGACTACCCATCTACCTTACAAACCTTACATGTCCTTTGCTTCGTTACGATAACCAATAGGTAGAAGACACCTATTCTAAATAATATATTTTCTAGAGATGTCTTTCTAAAGCTCTCGTTCTGGCAGCAGAACTGCCAAAGCTTTCCTCAAGTAACATGGAAAGTCTGATACTATGCTGCCAACATTACGTACCTACATGTGAGTTTTAGGACTTTGTAGTTGGGTAACTCAGTTTTCTATATCTAGTCTTCCACTTTAGATAGCTGCAGGTATTTCTAGGAATCCATAACTTACGTTTGAGTGCAGATCCAGCAGCCAGGAGCAAGTGGTATTCATTATTGTTCAAGTCATACTCCGCACGGACGCTACTGCTGTACAACTCTGACTATCTACACATCCCTCCGGTGATCCGAAACAAGACTTGAGCTTGTTGCACTCCGTGTAGAACGGATCATTGGACCGCGAGGCTTTCAATTCAGAGACCCGGGATCGATCCTTGGTGCTTGTGTAAGCAACGTCGTGGAAACCCACCGTGAATGCTGGAAGTGAGAAGGACGAAATGTTGACTATGTTGGACTACCCATCTACCTTACAAACCTTACATGTCCTTTGCTTCGTTACGATAACCAATAGGTAGAAGATACCTATTCTAAATAATATCTTTCTAGGGATGCCTTTCTAAAGCTCTCGTTCTGGCAGCAGAACTGCCAAAGCTTTCCTCAAGTAACATGGACAGTCTGATACTATGCTGCCAACATTACGTAGGTACATGTGAGTTTTAGGACTTAGTAGTTGGGTACCTAACTCAGTTTTCTATATCTAGTCTTTCACTTTGGATAGCTGCAGGTGTTTCTTTGAATTAATAACTTACGTTTGAGTGCAGATCCAGCAGCCAGGAGCAAGTGGTATTCATTATTGTTCAAATCATACTCCTTGTCTTGTACAGCTATCTTAGCCACATGGTTCACCTTACAGTATAGATCTCCATCATAGAATGAACCCTCTAGGAGCTCCACACCTTCCTGATCCTGGGGAGGGAGAAGAAGTAATGTTAACCTTGGAGACACTTAGCAAAAATAATAGAAAGTAATAAAGTTAGGTGTCGCGACTACACACTCATGATGAAATGGCTGTTGACATACTCGATGACTGTCCGGACACAGACTATATCGGAAGAGTCACTCCGAACAGACATTAGGTACATACATAAGACTTAGTATAGCTTTCTGTTTTCTGGAAGATTTGACATTTTTAAACTAAGTACGGCTTGCGGTGATCGCAATATCCGAACAGTCTGAACCTTTTACATTCTAATACAATTCAACTGAATCAAAAACTACCTACGATCTGGAAAACGCACTTCATTTTAGGACCTACACCTACCTCTTCGAATGTTCCGTAGTATGAAAGCTGCATTGGAAAAAAGGACAAATTTGATTTAATCGGTTTAGTTAAAAACAATTTCTAATTGGGCAGGAAGCTTTGGGCTATAACTTAAGCATATGACGTTTTTGGAGAATGCTTTATTTTCTTCTTCTAATAGCTTAAGATACGTATCTCCGTCAGACATTAGATGTACCTACCTATATAAATAGGACTCTTTTTACTTACGTCGAATCTTCTGTTTTGTTTGGCATTAGGAATGTTGAATGAGCGATAAGCTTTGACTATGGTGCCTCTGCTGAGATCTTCATTGACACACTCTACAACGTGATCACCTCCCTGAAACCACAATTAATTTATCTTAATACCACCACACTTCTAGAATCCTACGGAATAGGTAGGTATTATGGATACTTCTACGACTTTTTTTCCAATTAGTCCACACACTTCTTATCGTCCATCACTATTTTTCTAATGAGTCCAATGCAACAAAAGGTGCTTGAAAATATTGCAAAACGTGGAGTACAAAGTTGAAAAGTTGCTTCAAAGATGACAGCCCTAATCAGCCTGATCTTGGAAGTCTCATTTATCGCTTGAACTGACGCATCGTACAGCGGTTATTTGGAATTTTAAGTGTGTTAATCATAAATGCTTGTCACAAATGTCGTCCCCCGCTTAATATACTACGCTAAAGTTGACTTGGACTCGAACCACCAACCTCCGGATTCACGTCCACCGTACTAACCACTGCACCACTGAGGTTGGTGCAGCGGTTATTTGCTTACCATTTTGGTATCATCTGAGAACCCGATGGCAATGTATTTGCTCTTCTTGCCGAACATTTCAATCTGGAAGTCTCTCCCCTGAGGTGCGATAGTGACTAGAGCTACACAGGTTTTGCCTGCAATACATCCATCAGGAGAACCTAAACACTTCTTGGTCTTCCCACAGGACTTGTAGGCACTCAACTCTAGATTTCTCTGACCCTGGAACAACAAGGTAAATAATGGAACCATCAGTATTTTATTTTCTTATCGATATAATAACTAGAGAGAGGTTGAGTGAACTGATTGGAATACTATCTACGAGCTGTTCTCTAAGAAGGACAGAATATATTCCAATATCTCTTATCGTCCTGGAAGAGAAGGGAGAAGGAAGACAGGATAGGAGAAAGTTAGCCGTTGCGAGAACGAACCTTATTCGTTCAGGCTAAAATCCCCCCCCCCCCCGCGGGGATTAAACCCCCGCCGCACGCCTTCCCAGGACCGACACGTGGCGAAACCCCCCCCCCCCCCGGGCGGGAATTAAACCCGCGGCCTAGCGCTTACAAGGCACACGCGCTACCTTCCAAGCTAACTAGGCTGGCTGTCTAAAGCTTTGCGTAATTCACATCACTCACCTGAGCTGCTTGGGACAGTTGTCCTCCGTTCTGTTCAGGTCCTGCAGTTTCTATATCTACAGATCTTCTAAACACTTGTACTGGGGATGACTCCTGGGCTACCCAGAATGTCTTGTAGTCTTTCACCATGGTAGCGCTGAAATCAAGAAGAAATGAATTCTAGGTTGGAATTGATCGGATATAACGAAACCGCCCTAGCGCGTCACCGATATGTTTTTGTTTCTTCTCGATTCCTGCCGGGTACGAACTTTTTTTTTAAAAAAAGAGTTTCGAAACAGGGAACTGTAACTGCTATAGTCTTATCATCCCGAAATCGAAGAGAGAAGGAAGACAGGATAGGAGGAAAGCCAGCCGTTCCGAGAACGAACATTATACCATCAGGATAAAATTCGCCCCGGGCGGGAATCGAACCCGCGGCCTAGCGCTTACAAGGCAGACGCACTACCAACTAAGCTAACTAGGCTGGCGGTACGAACTTTGTTCTGAACAGATTCTGTTCGTTCTTGAAACGCCTGAGTTTTTCCTGTCTTCTCCTTCCCCTGTCTTCGATTTCCGGACGATAAGGCCTCCGCTGTTACAGTCTTCTCTACGAAACCTCTTGGAAAATATAAAGCAAACCTTGATACATAATTACGTGGTCACTTGTAAGCTAAAGTCCCAGGTTCAATTCATCGGAAAGTCAATGTCCTTCTAATTCTAGAGAAAAGCAGCTTTAAATTCTATCGCCACACCTGCATAATACTTAAGTAATGAGAATTTAACCTCGCTCCTATTATTCCTTTGTTCTTCACAATATTACCTATAGCCTATAGCTTACAGGTACCTATACCTATCTACCTACTTAATTAGATGAATAGGAATTACACATGTTCTTGACATCGCAACATGATCATAAAGTTGATAAGCAATTAGGTAAGACATAAATCCTCATTAGAATAATGATCGATATCACAATTAATTCTCAATATCGATATGATGGATCTAAAGCTAAGCTGGCAAACAACAAGGAGATGTACGTATAGATAGGCAATAATGTGTTTTGTATGAATGATTTCGAGCTTTGATTCGTAATGAATTGAAATCTAGGTTATAATACCTTATACACATATTAGGTAGAATCTCAGATTACCAAACACATAAACTCAACTTGGTCTGATTCTAATATTCTATTCTGATAGGTTTGACTGTTTTGATATCTCACAGATGCTCGCAGCTCTCACAAACCAATAAAGAATACGTAACCTATGAGGTTTAAAGTTATTTCCACTAGTGAATACCTGAATAGAAGGGGCTTAGGTAAGCTGCAAAAGCATCAGTTCCTCTCATTAGGAGAGCCCTCGAGAGGGGAAGGGGGATTCGGTCGGGCCCGTTTTTTAAGGGACCGGTAAGTAGATCGAAATAGAGAGAGAGAAAGAAACATGAAATATGATTTGGCAAACACACAAGCAGTAAGGCCGTCCACTCGCTATCAGGTAGAGCTGACAGATACACCTAAACAGGTCCGCCTGTCAGGTCTATCTGATACCTGATGAGCACACACACACACACACACACACACACACACACACACACACACTATCAGGTAGACCTGACAGGCGGACCTGTTCAGGTCTACCAAATTGCGAGTGCCCGGCCTTACTGCTTGTTGGTTTGCCAAATCACATTTCACGTTCTTCTCACTGACTCCCTCTCTCTGTTTCTCTTATAGTAGTGGCCGGCATAGGCTCACCACTGTGCACTGTTCTTATCACTGAGATGTCAGCAAAGGACATGACCTCTTTCCTCTAGTTAGATACCCTATTGTACTTCAAGTATTCCAATGACTTCAGGGTTGTGAGAACTACAGTCGACGTTATCAAAACTTATTGCCAGAAGTCCACAATATACCAGTTGAGTACCTGTTCAATGACTAGGTCATGATATGTTAGGTTTATACCTCATGTGAGGACTGACATAACGTTCAGTGTGTGGGAGTTGCGAGTAATTCAGTAAATTGTTTGTTTAGGTTTCTTTGCTGAGGAAGTTGCAGCGATATGGACCTATACATTCGTATGTAAGTATACTATGTATCTGGAGATACATTAGTATGTAAGTATACGAGTATACGAGTACTATGTATCTGGAGATACATTAGTATGAAAGTATAATGTGAAGTATTTCTTATCTTTTGTTGTTATTCTTTGAAGGTCCCTGATACCGTCTGATGTAAATGAGACATTCTCTGAAGGAGGAATAATTGGGTTAGGTTTTTATTGCCACCCACACCACGGAGCAGGATTGTAGGTTTTCGGGCACAATATATTATGTAGTTTAGCACCAACTAGAACTGGATGCAAGAAGACCTCATGCAAGCAAACCCTAAAGCCATCCACGTTGCCAACTTCTGGAAATTCAAGATCTGATGTTCAAGTTTGTTTCCGAACACGAAAAGTAAGCTAGTAGGTATGTTTCAGCACTAACTATAACAGTATAACATATTAGCTAATCTGATTCTATCATGTCCCAAACGCCACACCACGATAGGCATGGTCCCTATCTCACGGTGTTGGAAGGATTGAAATCCTTTGGACGTCCAGAAATAATCTGGACCCCTTCCATATCCTAAATGTTTGTAATGATAATGGCCTTTAGTTTAGCTCCAGTCATTCTCAGTTCACTTTCCCCTTTTCTCAGGGGCGAGATAGGAAGTTCCTAAATGTTAGGGTGTAGTTTTTTCCCCACATAACCTAAAGGGTGAATTAAGCTTCTACGAATCTCAGGATCTAGGTACTTACAGCCTGTGTTCCGCAGTTCAAGAGCTGCGTGTTGCGAGGTATCTGAACGAAACTTCCTATCGCTTCATCAGACTCTGGTGTCCGTGCCTGAACCCCTAAATCCTACAAGTTGTAAGTCTTCATTAGGTTTGGACTTTCAAAAGTTCAACATTGATAATAAGATCACATCGATTTAACATAAGACCATATTGACAGGCATCTATGATTGGTATTGACTGGACAGGTGAATGGTGAAATAGGACCTAACAATAGACGTTTCAAGGAAATCTCCAACGAAAAGAGTTTTGGAGAATTTAATCTTTTAGAATGTCAAAAATCAAAGCCATGCATTAGGTACCTCGTTGTGTGACAGTAAAAGTGTCACTGTAAATACCTACGTTCACAAACTCCACGTTCCAGAAGTGCAATCTCAGGTGTGCAGGTTACTGAAGCATGAATTCATCAGAACTGAGGGCACTGTGGTTCAAATTTAAAGGGAAGGTACCTACCGGCCTTCTTTTTTACATCCAGGAGTATTAGGTACATATGAGGTAGGTATGCCCCCATTTAGCACGGAATACATATTTTTGTATGTATTCTATGAATGGGGGTACTCCTCCTCCTCTTCTTTCACTAAACCTTATCCCATTTCTATATGGGGTCGGCATTTCTGTCTTTAATTCTCCTTCTCCACAATCCTCTGTCTAGGGCTTCTCCTCTGCGCCATCCTTTCTCTCTCAGATCTTCATTGACTTTGTCTCATCTCTTTCTTTGTAATTGTTGTTCTGCCTTATTGAAAAATAAAGTTAATTATTATTTTGAAAAAAAAAAGGTACCTCGAATCGGTATAGGTACATAGGCACTTAATAGGTAGGTACATACGTATTATGCAAATAAGGTACAATACCTAGTATCTACAATCGTACATACATTATACATATGTAATACCTGTTTCTATTGCCAATACTGGCACCCATAACAACCCAGAGTACTTGGTTCAAGGCTTGTATGTGGCAGAAGTTCAGTAGGTCCGCGGACTTGTTAGTTAACCTGAATTAAGTTTGAACCTATGAAACTGATTTGCTCATTAGTTATCTACTTACTTATGTAAGTATGTACCAGTGGTTTAGTCAACTGTAGAACATTAGGGAAGAATACCTAAGAGTCCCCGAAAGTTCTTATTGAGCCGAAATGAGATCGGGACCGAAATGATGAGAAAAATTTCCTTTGTGTGTTGAAAATTTTTGCCAAATTTCATCAAAATCTGACAAATCGTTCGAAAGTTCTCACGGAAAGTTATTAAACAGACATCAGACAAACTAAATACATATTATAAAGTAGTAAAGTTAAAGCCTGAAACTCACTCCATTCGTTCAGTGAAGTGAATCTCATGGTAGGTAGGTACTTACACAAATGTAACAGATCCTTCATAATCAGGTGGTGATTCCCACTCCATCTCAATATTAGTTTTCCTCGCGTTAGTAGACTGCGTGACAGACGAATTCTGAAATGAGCGAAACATAAAACATTTAGACACAATATTATAGGATAGGTAGATAACTTTAAGGTGTAACATGGTCGACGGGCCGTCGATCAATGAGGTGAATCTATGTTATCAAGGCAGTGTGGACGGTTCAGTCGACGTCAATCAACGGACACACCTTTAGGTACTCAGAGTTGTTAAATCGCTATCAAACCTCTGAGATTGGCGCGAACGACACTAGAGTGTTAGTTAAAGTGCCTAACTTGGAAAAAAAAAACCTCTCAGAATCCTCGGGGACCTTCAACATATAACCGCACCGACCCCACGCCGACATACGGCCGAGTGTTGAACGTGCTACGGCGAAAAAGAAGATACAAGGGATTTGAACGTTTTGGAACATACATCACCACACCACGCCAGCACCTACACATCATGGTGTGGTGAATGGTGAAGTGTGTTCCGACCTTTAATATGAGATTGTGCAGTGTGTATCCTAGTGTGTGTAAGTGAAAGAGTCAAGTTCAAGAATTCAAGAAAATAGAAGAAAATAGAAAAGAGTCAAGTTCAAGAATTCAAGAAAATAGAAACTCTTCAAAGGGAAGTATTGAGAAATTCCATGCAGATGAAACATTATCTAATCTCTTCTCTAACCATGAGAACGAAACAAAAGAGAGTAGGTATAACACAATGGCGTCTCCTAGCATGTCATAATGCAATACAATGAACTCTTGTATAGCATGCCGTAGCATGCCAATGAATGTCGCCCACGAGGCCCAGCATCTCATAGAATCTCAGATTACCAAACACATAAACTCAACTTGGTCTGATTCTAATATTCTATTCTGAGTACATATTAGGTATGTATTGTAGGTACGCAACATACGGGGTAGGTCAATAGGTAGATACTATGACCCCCAAAAGATATTCGCTCAAGAAACATCATCACCACCTGATACCTACTCGTAAATAGACTGCAAACATTTCAGAAGAATCAAAAGCTTCAATTTTAGTACATTTTTAGGGAAGATTTTTTTTCTCTCTCTAGAAAACTCTGGATTTTGTCGAGGGGGAGGGGGGCCGAAAGTACAAACAGTGATGTACCTTTAGGAGGGTGAGGGGTTGAAACTCCATATTTTCGGAGCCTGGCCCACAATTAAGGAGAAGAATGAAGTTCTAGGGGGGGGGCAGTCTCCTCACGCCCGCCCCTCCTAAATACCGCCCTGATCAACTTGTCTAACTAAGGTGAAATCCGCTACAACTTGACCAGTTTTAGGTCCATCCTATAATTTATTAGGACAAATCTATGAGTACGCTGTGATATGTGACCCTCATAATGCTGAACTGAGATGTAGGCTTAACTTTAGACGAAGCCATCATGTTGTGTTGTGGCTCTGTTGATTTTCGGCTTCGTATTGGTCCTAAATCCTACAAGTTGTAAGTCTTCATTAGGTTTGGAATTTCAAAAGTTTAACATTGATAATAAGATCATATCGATTTAACATAAGACCATATTGACAGGCATCTATGATTGGTATTGACTGGACAGGTGTGAATGCTGAAATAGGACCTAACAATGGACGTTTCAAGGCAATCTCCAACGAAAAGAGTTTTGGAGAATTTAATCTTTTAGAACGTCAAAAATCAAAGCCATGCATTAGGTACCTCGTTGTGTGTCAATAAAAGTTCATAAGTACCTACGTTCACAAACTCCACGTTCTAGAAATGCAATCTCAGGTGTGCAGGTTACTGAGGCATGAATTCAGAACTGAGGGCACTGTGGTTCAAATTTAAAGGCAAAAGGTATACCTACCGGCCTTCTTTTTTAGTCCGTCCTTCCTTTATTATTACTAATAATAAAAGGTATAGTACATAGAAGTTATGTATTGTAGGTACGCAATATACGGGGTAGGTCAATAGGTAGATACTATGACCCCCCAAAAGATATTCGCTCAAGAAACATCATCACCACCTGATACCTACTCGTAAACAGACTGCAAACTTTTCAGAAGAATCAAAAGCTTGAATTTTAGTACATTTTTAGTGAAGATTTTTTTTCTCTCTCTAGAACATATTAGGTATGTATTGTAGGTACGCAATATACGGGGTAGGTCAATAGGTAGATACTATGACCCCCAAAAGATATTCGCTCAAGAAACATCATCACCACCTGATACCTGCTCGTAAACAGACTGCAAACTTTTCAGAAGAATCAAAAGCTTGAATTTTAGTACATTTTTAGTGAAGATTTTTTTTCTCTCTCTAGAAGACACGGAAAGTAAATAAGTAAGCTAGTAGGTATGTTCCAGCACTAACTATAACAGTATAACTTATAACAGTATAACAATAACATATTAGCTAATCTGATTCTATCATGTCCCAAACGCCACACCACGATAGGCATGGTCCCTATCTCACGGTGTTGGAAGGATTGAAATCCTTTGGACGTCCAGAAATAATCTGGACCCCTTCCATATCCTAAATGTTTGTAATGATAATGGCCTTTAGTTTAGCTCCAGTCATTCTCAGTTCACTTTCCCCTTTTCTCAGGGGCGAGATAGGAAGTTCCTAAATGTTAGGGTGTAGTTTTTTCCCCACATAACCTAAAGGGTGAATTAAGCTTCTACGAATCTCAGGATCTAGGTACTTACAGCCTGTGTTCCGCAGTTCAAGAGCTGCGTGTTGCGAGGTATCTGAACGAAACTTCCTATCGCTTCATCAGACTCTGGTGTCCGTGCCTGAACCAGGAACCCGGTGAAGAATTGCAGGGGTGGCGACGACAGGGTCACCAGAATTCTACCCGCGTCATCCACTTCTTCCGCCCCTGTCTGTATCGTGTAGGGGGAAGCACTGGTCTGTGTTGGGACCCCGTGGCCAGGGGTCATTGTCTTGCAGGCGAATGTGGGGGCTCCCGCCTTGTAGCCCAGGTTGGGGTTGAGACACCGCAGGAATATGAAGAGGAGGAGGGAGAGCTTGTCCATGGCACGATGGAATCTGGAACAGAACAACATGGTACATGATTGACTTGTATTGAATTGGGTGGATTTTTGAAAAATGGCGAAATACCCTATGACTGTGTTTTGTTCATACTCAAAAGGTCCACTCTGAGGCTTAGGTATAGGAGCAAACAACACCAAAAGATGGTTTAAGCTTATACGAATCTACTGTACTTTGTGGTAATACAGGTCAATTGTCGCTTCCAATTTTTGATATTGGCGAGCTTTCCAAGGCACACTTTATGTTTCTTGTAAAGACAAAAAATTAGAGGATTGGCGAAGGCGAAATAAAGAAAAAGAAATACCACATTATCACAACCGTAAACCAAGGTGTCTACTATAAAATATCCGTCGTTTTTGCTCTTTACCTACCATCAAGTTAACCTGACATGCCCCCGTGAACTTTGTTGATATTTTCAGGACGATAACAAAAATTTAACAAACACGCAAAAGTAACATTCAACATTGGGTAAGAAGCAATTTTCCTAACCTACACAGAGGTCAATACACTTAGATGGACAGTGATAATGGTATTTACTACTATTTGGGTTTGGGTAGGAAAGAAATTGGGAAGTAGGACATAGGAAATGTCTGAACGTTTTACACGCAACTTTGGTGTATCTAGGTAAGTAGATGTAGTAAGTCGCCAGGGTGTACCTAACGCATAAACCTTGATTAACAAAATTCGACTTAGAGGCAGTCTATAAGATGTCTATCAATTTAAAGTGGCTTGTTTCCGAATTTTAAACTTAACCATGGCAAAAAAGTTGGTCTTCGGGCAAATCTTAACTTAGAATAGAAAAAAAAATAATAATAATAAAATAAGAGGTTTGAGCTGTGTTGCAATAAAATTCAGTTCTGGGCACGAATTTTGTTTATAGCTCTCTCTATCACTAAGAATTCAACCAGCACACTATAAATTTGTATGCGGCGTTAATTTGTTACCATTTGTAATGAATGTAATGATACCAGTTATCATTTTAATGATACCATATACCAATTTATTGAAACGTGAGCATAATATTCCTCCTAGCACACTTTCAAATGGATGGATGAATTGGAGGAAGCTGAGTGGAGTGTTATGTGACAAGAAAATCAGTGTTAAGAAGAAAGGAAGACTGTACAAAACTGTATTGGAATGTGATGCATTTACTGGGAAAATCCCCCTACCTTCACCCTCACCACTGCCAGTATCTACATTCCATATAGGAACCTTCACCCTCACCACTGCCAGCATCTACATTCCATATAGGACTATAGGTCTTACCTTCATAGGTAGGTAATACCTACCTATGAAAATAATAATTATAAGCATGTTTGATTTAATAAAACAGGTAGATATTATGTACTTATATTATGTAAAGTAGGTACCTATCTCTAGTTAGTAGGTAGTTAATGCTGGGGTTTGTGAATGTAGTGATTCATAAATAATAGGTAACTATATGAGTGGGCAAATTACATGTTATTACAGATCAACAATAGACATTATAGGTACCTAATCATTAGGCAGGCAGGTACCTAATTTGAAATGACACTTTGTCGGTTATGTAGATGTCTCCAAACTCCAATGATAACTATACCAGACCAGTTCTTATAATCCTGTCGTCAGCCTAACCTCCATGGCTGAGTAGGTATCACACTAGGCTTGCACAACGGAGGTCCCGGGTTTGATTCCCGACAGGGTCGAAATTTTTCGACTCTATGCTTGAAGCACGGGATGCACATACACACAGTCACTTCCTTTCTTTTTCCTCTCCTCAATTGTATTCATAGAAATGTTGTATTTTTAATGTTATATTATGTACAATAAAAATAAATTGAATTGAATTGAGTCTCGTGAACTAGTACACAAAGTTCCTACTTTGTGCTCATGCAGACTATTTTTTTTATTTTATTTTATTTTTTATTTATTTATTTATCATGCTCATTTACAAAAATATTATGCATACCTAATTTACATACCTACAATTAATTTACATACCTTACGTAGGTAAATAAATAAATAAACCTTTATTTGGTGGTCATTTGAAGGCACAATACAATACATACTTATAAATTTAGAAAAACATACAAAGAGTAATCCTACCTATTAATATAACCATTATACATGAAGTATTTTTTTTTAAGTTCTTCCCATTTGAAATACCTATATGCCAAAGCTCAAGGCCAAGACCCCAATTCAGCAACTGCTGAGGCAAATTGGTATGGTTATGTCTTGGCCTCTTGGCATGGGTTTTTGATAAGTCCTTATTCTGAGGTAGATACCTATACCTAGCCCACATGATCCCCAAAGCATTGTACATATGTAGGTACCTAAACTATACTTTTTATTACACCATGTAAAATAGGTATACCTACTGATATCAGTTCTTAAAGCACATGATCAGTGTTCTATACCTATACTTAGTTCATCCTTACAAAATGGTTAGGTGGAAAAGAACGTCTCAGTATAATCTCATGCTGGACTTTCTTATGTGAGATACGACACGCTCTTTTTTTAAGAGGTTTGATAGGAACTGTAACTGCTAAGGTCTATCGTCCCGAAAGCGAAGAGAGAAGACAGACAGGATAGGAGAAAGCCAGCCGTTCCCAGAACGCACCTCATCTGTTTAGGACAAAATCCGCCCCGGGTGGGAATGGAACCCGCGGCCTAGCGCTTACAAGGCAAACGCGCTACCCTCCAAGCTAACAAGGCTGGCATTTTTAAGTTGATGAAGTAAGAATATTGTCAATTGATTGGTTGAAAGTTTCAGGTTACTTTCTCTCGTAATGTTGAGTACTGTGGTCAAGACATGATGAGTTATGCCATTAGAGGTTTGATAGAGGAACTGTAACTGCTAAATCGTCCCGAAAGCGAAGAGAGAAGACAGACAGGATAGGAGAAAGCCAGCCGCTCCCAGAACGAACCTTATCTGTTTAGGACAAAATCCGCCCCGGGTGGGAATCAAACCCGCGACCTCACGCTTACAGACGCGCTACCCTCCAAGCTAACAAGGCTGGCGTTTTTAAGTTGATGAAGTAAGGATATTGTCAATTGATTGGTTGAAAGTTTCAGGTTACTTTCTCTCGTAATGTTGAGTACTGTGGTCAAGACATGATGAGTTATGCCATTCCAGAGCTTGTTAAACCCAAGTTATAAATTATGCTGATATCACTTCATCAGCTGTCAATAACTCCATGTACCTACCAGCCTCGTTGCAATCATGTTTACAACATCTTTACATCTCAATTCTCAGAAACATAAACCTACATGCAATACATACACGGAGTTACATATCACTTCATCAGCTGTCAATAACTCCATGATGTAGGTACCAGCCTCGTTGCAATCATGTTTACAACATCTTTACATCTCAATTCTCAGAAACATAAACCTACATGCAATACATACACGGAGTTAATTAAGTCTTCATTTAAGGTTTTTCCCCTCAACTTTACCTTTTCCTCATTCCAAGAGAAAAATCCTTTACCTCGTTATCCCCGTAATAACTGGTGATATTAGTGGAGATGTTAAAAATACGAAGTATCTAATGTGTAGGTACCTACCTGCTGCTCCCACAGTGTTTGAAATCAGTGGAGATGTCAAAACTACACAAAATAACATTGAAGGAGTGTACACTGTTGGGTGCCCAAAAGTGAAGTGATATTGGTGGAGATGACAAGACTACAAAGTGGAACTATACCCACAAAATGTATTAAATCAGTGGAGATGTCAAAACTGTATCAGGCTATTATAGGGGTTCTGTAGAATCACGCGGAAATGTGTCTCTACAGTACATGTTCACAATGACTACAACATGTAATAGAGATACTATGTAACATGTATTAAGACTGTGACTATACAGAATAACATGTGTGGGGTGCGCCGGACAAACACGTCACCCAGCACCCACCACCATTCCATCATTATCTGGAAATATAAAGCAAGGTCATTAGAACCAATTCTCTTCGAATACCAAAACCAAACGAGCAATCATTAATATACCATGTAACATGTATTAAGACTATGACTATACAGAATAACATGTGTGGGGTGCGCCGGACCTAAGACACACCAAACACGTCACCCACCACCATTCCATCATTATCTGGAAATATAAAGCAAGGTCATTAGAACCAATTCTCTTCGAATACCAAAACCAAACGAGCAATTCTCTTTCTAGATCAAACAACTTTATGAGCGTTTTTATGTTCCTGCGAGAAGGAAGGAAAATCACGAACTCTGAGATGTTTGTTCGTTCATTTTGTGGAAAGAAAAAATTGGTTTATTGGTTGTTGAGTTTTGAAATGGTGGAGAAAAAAATTGTGTTTTGAGTCGACCAGGGGGTAATTCCACTAACATACAAAAATTGGTTAATTGGTTGTTGAGTTTTGAAATGGTGGAGAAAAAAATTGTGTTTTGAGTCGACCAGGGGGTAATTCCACTAACATACATATGTAGGTACAATTTACTTACTATTTTTTAATGTACATGGTTCGTTATGTACAAGTGCCTCTTAAACTTACTGAATGCTTATTTCATTCAAAACAACTTACTATAGATAGGTACATACCCACGACTGTAATGCCAAGTACCTAGTAGGTAGGTACCTACTATACCCAAGTACCTTAACTTCATTAAAGTTAAGTAGGTACCTCGTACTTAAATAACTATACCGCTCTATGTTTTAAGTATCATCGACTCTTGAGCTGGAGTGATTACTTACTTACTATTTTTTAATGTACATGGTTTGTTATGTACAAGTGCCTCTTAAACTTACTGAATGCTTATTTCATTCAAAACAACTATAGACAGGTACATACCCACGACTGTAATGCCACGTACCTATTAGGTACCTACTATACCCAAGTACTACTTCATTAAAGTTAAGTAGGTACCTCGTAGGTACTTAAATAACCTATACCGCTCTATGTTTTAAGTATCATCGACTCTTGAGCTGGAGTGTAGACTGTAGGTATAAGGACCTACAAAGAAGTATCAAAGCTAGAGCATTTATACAGGGGAGGGTCTAACATCAGGGGTAAACCAGTTCAGAATTTCTGACAATTGAGATTCAATGAGGATTCTCTATAAGTACTTGATGGTACCCGGGTCAACCTCGTATTGATCTCGAGATAATCCGTAGTGGTAAACCTCAGTGCAAATACCTACCACACAATTCAACGACAAAAAATGCAAAATGGTTTCAAATAGCATTGAATCATTAGAAATAAACCAGATTGATTGAAACACGATGAGCTATTCAGCTGCAACAAAATACATTGAATTCCTATTTCATGGCAAAATCTTTAATGAATAATCATACAAATGATAATGACGTTTATAACAATAAATTAATGATAATTATTCGAGATAGAATCAACAAATGAGCTGAGAAATCAGATCCAGTCTCATTACATAGATAATTGACAGAGGTCAGGGTGTGAGAATTCATTTTTTCATTTCGACAAGGTTAACATTGACATGTGAGGTGTCAGGTTTTGTAATAAAACGTTTCTCTCGTTTTTTTTTTTCCATTTCCTGATATCCTGATAATAAATTCGAGATATGTATCATTCATCTAACATCTACATAACTCCCGGGTCTAAAAACTCATGTTCAGTGTTTGTTAACCTCAGAGCAATGTCCATGCTAGGAAATTGAGCTTAGCTACTAGGTCATTTGGTAATTTGGGATTGTTAGACCCGGCCCATATCTGTTTGGATATGTGTAGATTGTAGAAGTATCTACCAATTTGCCCTTCAAGACTCTTTAGGAAGTAGAAACTGATAATGGTGAACATTTGGTCCGCTAACTAATCCTCCGCAGTTTGGTTTTGGTTTGTAAGATTTTCATAGTAGGCACTACTTAAAAGTAATTTAATCAAATCAATTCAAATAAATATGGTTTGTAGGATTTTCATAGTAGGCACTACTTAAAAGTAATTTAATCAAATCAATTCAAATAAATATAGATGAAGTCAATTAGAATACATAAATAGAGTTTTTCACAATTCAGAAACACTTACAATAGACAGGTAGATACATACTTACCTACTAATAAGAAGTAGCTTAGGAACTATACCTAGTATACCTATGAAAATAGATAATGCAATGTTATGGCATTGAATAGCTGATATGAATAGATGCAACCATCTGTCAGGCATGAATGTGAGCTATTATCTTTTAATGTCTACAAAGACATTTTTGGCATACATGATTTTATTGCCTATGCAGTTACCAATAACAAGTTGTTTCTTTATTGTCTTACTACAGGTGCCAACAAGATGAACGTAAATAGAACCAACACTACTTCAAGGATCTTGAAAGTCATTCTTACTTTCCTTAATTTTTTTCCTTCTACATATCTCGGTTGGTATACCTAGTAAGGTCTACTATGTTACTTTATTTCTACAGGGCTTTCTTGATATACATACCTAACTTAACTTCTACACTTCTGACGAGACACGGGACTATCATAGGATTCATAGGTATCAACCATATTGTCCATCAAATTTTCGCAAGCTGCCTCTTTCTTCCTCAACGTTTTATCTTTAACAAAGTCAAATACCTACAACCCTGAATAAATGGATAGCACGTAATTCCATTGTTATATATCAATAACCATCTGATTTCTAACCACCACCCAACAGTCCCATCAACACCCAACAGTATCAACACCCAATAGTCTCAACACCCAACAGTATCAACACCCAACAGTATCAACACCTAGTTTTCCAGAGAACTTGAAACCCATGGATCATTGATTCAAAAGGATTTCCATCGGTTTTGTTAACCACAGGTTTGTGGTGTTTGATGATTTGTAATTTTTACTTGATGTGGTTGCTCAAAGCTTAGTTCATACTCATGATCGTGTTCTTGAAAGAATAAGGAATTAAGGACAAAATCCCCAGGGTGAAATCTGACTTTATGATATTGTTGAGACTACGTCATTTGAAATTAATGACAATGAAATGCTTCATTACTTCAAGTTATATAGAGGTGTATGATTGCATGGTTGCATTATAGAACCTATGTACCTACATTTATTTTGACTAGAAGCTTTGTAGTTAGCCAAAAATACTTCGATTTCTGTGGGGAATCGAACCCGAGATCTCCGGTGAACAAGCTTCGTGTGATAACCACTCGGCCACGGAGTTCGTTTGGGTATGTTGAACTTAAAAAAAAAAGAAGTATTCATCCATACACAAACATATACACCTACAATAACTACCTACATTGGAATAATAGTTGGTACCTACCTAGGTACTTGTATAGGTACCTACACAGAGATGTGCGAACCGCAAAATGCAAAATGGAAAATGTAAAATGCAAAATGTACATTTACATTTTACATTTCAAATTGGTTTTGAAAAAGCATTTTGCATTTTACATTTTAAATGCTTTTTTTGACGTCGATGGCTTAGGCTTACCAGGTCAGAAAGAGACGTTGGTGTTCTTCGGGCGATTTTTAGGGAGAATATTCGTTTACTACCTACAAAAGAACAGGGATCTTGGAGGCCTTTTCTCGAGCAGAAGATAGGTGAGCATAGAGCACTAGACAAAGCTGTAGTGTCTTTGTCCCTATGTAAACAAAGGTCATATGTGTAAAGAGCATCATGCATTAACCATTTGTTCCTTCCTCCAGATTTATCTGGTTGTCGTCCCTAGAGGAGGTGGTAGGTGAGGGAAATCCATCATAAGTCAGCCACACCTCTAACCCGGCCCCGGCCCGATAGAATTACCCACTATCAATATCAAGTATCAGGATATTATAGGGGTTCTGTAGAATCACGCGGAAATGTGTCTCTACAGTACATGTTCACAATGACTACAACATGTAATAGAGATACTATGTAACATGTATTAAGACTGTGACTATACAGAATAACATGTGTGGGGTGCGCCGGACAAACACGTCACCCAGCACCCACCACCATTCCATCATTATCTGGAAATATAAAGCAAGGTCATTAGAACCAATTCTCTTCGAATACCAAAACCAAACGAGCAATTCTCTTTCTAGATCAAACAACTTTATGAGCGTTTTTATGTTCCTGCGAGAAGGAAGGAAAATCACGAACTCTGAGATGTTTGTTCATTTTGTGGAAAGAAAAAATTGGTTGTTGAGTTTTGAAATGGTGGAGAAAAAAATTGTGTTTTGAGTCAACTAGGGGGTAATGCCACTAACATACATAGGTACAATTTACTTACTTACTATTTTTAATGTACATGGTTCGTTATGTACAAGTGCCTCTTAAACTTACTGAATGCTTATTTCATTCAAAACAACTAGATAGGTACATACCTACGACTGTAATGCAAAGTACCTATTAGATACCTACTATACCCAAGTAACTCAACTTCATTAAAGTTAAGTAGGTACCTCGTACTTAAATAACTATACCGCTCTATGTTTTAAGTATCATCGACTCTTGAGCTGGAGTGTAGGTAGGACCTATACAAAGAAGTATCAAAGCTAGAGCATTTATACAGGGGAGGGTCTAACAGGAAGACTGTAGGTATAAGGACCTACAAAGAAGTATCAAAGCTAGAGCATTTACCTATACAGGGGAAGGTCTAACAGGGATAAACCAGCTCAGAATTTCTGACAATTGAGATTCAAAGAGGATTCTCTATAAGTACCTACTTGATGATACCCGGGTCAACACAATCTCGAGATAATCCGTAGTGGTAAACCTCAGTGCAAATACCTACCACACAATTCAACGACAAAAAATGCAATGGTTTCAAATAGCATTGAATCATTAGAAATAAACCAGATTGATTGAAACACGATGAGCTATTCATATTCAGCTGCAACAAAATACATTGAATTCCTATTTCATGGCAAAATCTTTAATGAGTAATCAATGTAATCATACAAATGATAATGACGTTTATAACAATAAATTAATGATAATTATTCGAGGTGCAATATGGAAATAGTCAACATTTACATTCAATGTCACCCAATAATACTACAGTCAATCCTGGATCATTGGGAACTCCTAGAAGACAGCCTCGATTAGAGAGGTTACCTCATTTTAGTGGTACATAAAGAGGGGGGGGGCGCATCCAAAAGTGCAGAAATTCTCAATTAGAGGGTTCAACCTAAGAATCTTCTCCGTGGTAAATTATTCTCATGCAAATGGATTTTCGCATAAAAAATTAAGGGATCTCGAAATTTAATATTCTCAAATAGGTGTACTCGTAGGTACCTACATACTCGGTTTTCTCATCTATCCAGTTTCGACTGTAGTCATGTACTGAGTACCTATTCAATATTCAATGAGTAACTGAGGACGTTACCTACTTTACCTGAAACCTCGGAGATTTCACCTGTAAATTAGGTTATAGGTAGGGCTATATGTATGACCTATCTTGAATCTGTATCATTCATCTAACTCCCGGGTCTACAAACTTATGTTCAGTGTTTTCTAACCTCAGAGCAATTTCCATGCTAGGAAATTGAGCGTAGGTACTATTTCATTTAGTAATTTGGGATTGTTAGACCTGGCCCTTATATAGTTGGATATGTGTAGATTGTAGAAGTACCTACCAATTTGCCCTTCAAGACTCTTTATGAAGTAGAAACTGATAATGGTGAACATTTGGTCCGCTAACTAATCCTCCGCAGTTTGGTTTTGGTTTGTAAGATTTTCATAGTAGGCACTACTTAAAAGTAATTTAATCAAATCAATTCAAATAAATATGGGTAAAGTCAATTAGAATACATACCTAAATAGAGTTTTTCACAATTCAGAAACACTTACAATAGACAGGTAGATTTATGGCATTGAATAGCTGATATGAATAGATGCAACCATCTGTCAGGCATGAATGCGAGCTATTATGTTTTAATGTCTACAAAGACATTTTTGGCATACATGATTTTATTGCCTATGCATTTATGCAGTTACCTACCAACAGCAAGTTGTTTTTTTATTGTCTTACTACAGGTGCCAACAAGATGAACGTAAATAGAACCAACTCAAGGATCTTGAAAGTCATTCTTACTTTCCTTATTTTTTTCCTTCTACATACCTATCTCGGTAGGTATACCTAGTAAGGTCTACTATGTTACTTTATTTCTACAGGACTTTCTTGGTATACCTACATACCTACTTAACTTCTGCACTTCTGACGAGACACGGGACTATCATAGGTATCAACCATATTGTCCATCAAATTTTCCCAAGCGGCCTCTTTCTTCCTCAACGTTGGTTCTATCTTTAGCAAAGTCAAATACCTACAAGTCCTACAACCCTGAATAAATGTGGATAGCAGGTAATTCCATTGTTATATATCAATAACCATCTGATTTCTAACCACCACCCAACAGTATCAACACCCAACAGTATCAATAGGTAGGTATATACCTAGTTTTCCAGAGAACTTGAAACCCACGGATCATTGATTCAAAAGGATTTCCATCGGTTTTGTTAACCACAGGTTTGTGGTGTTTGATGGTTTATGATTTTTACTTGATGTGGTTGCTCAAAGCTTAGTTCATACTCATGATCGTGTTCTTGACAGAATAAGAAATTAAGGACAAAATCCCCAGGGTGAAATCTGACTTTGGAAATAATATTGTTGAGACTACGTCATTTGAAATTAATGACAATGAAATGCTTCATTACTTCAAGTTATATAGAGGTGTATGATTGTATGGATGCATCATAGAACTTATGTACCTACATTTATTTTGACTCGAAATTATGTAGCCAAAAATACATAGGTAGTTCGATTTCTGTGGGGAATTGAACCCGAGACCTCCGATGAACAAGCTTCGTGTGATAACCACTCGGCCACGGAGTTCGTTTGGGTGTGTTGAACTTTTTTTTCCATTAGGCGCTTTAACAATGTTTTGTGCATGTCGTTCGCGCCGTATGTTGAACTTAAAAAAAAGTATTCATCCATACACAAACATAAATATACACCTACAATAACTACCTACATTGGAATAATAGTATAGGTATACCTACCTAGATACTCGTATAGGTACCTACATACCTGCTACTTATATTAGGTACCTGTCATCGTAGACTACCCACTAGTTACGTACCTACTTACATTACTTACGCTGAGTTACGCCAGTTACTTACTACTATTTATATCTACTTCTACTTACGTACGATTCTTATAATAGATTTATACCAACGAGTACCTACGCCTCTTCCACATAGGTACCTATACAATATACATAGGTACTTATAAATATTATAAACATAGGCGGCATTACCTATTGTAGGTACATGCATATTATTAGTTAACTGTGGATACCTACATCATTAGATATTATGTATGCAGTTACCTACATACATATTTATAGTTGTATTATGGTTGATGCACTAATAACTCTGCCCATAATGAACTGTGTGTGAATCAGACAACAGAGCAACAAACTACTCATCATAATAAATTTATCATAAACCATAATACCTAATACATAGTACCTAATATAAATAATAATGTATCGAAATAAATGCAGTTTCTTTGTGTTATTACCTATATCACAACTTTGGTGCTCACTGCAGCATTGTAGGATTTTCCCATTATCTCAATAATACTAAAATCCAATGTTTACCTACCATGCTGGCACCGGTCGCTATGCGCATTTATATATTATGTCATAGCTACTCATTTTCCTCACGAGGCTGAGTGGGCCCCGCAACAGCCAGTCACGGAATCAATCATTTGCATGAAACAAATTTCTTGACCCCGCCGGGAATCGAACAGGGTCTCCCGCGTGCAAGGCGAGCGCAGTGACCATTACGCCATGGGAGCTGACTATACATAGTACCTATATACTTTGATCTATGAAATACCTACCTATACCTACCTGGTAGCGGTTGAGATTAGAGATCCTATCCAACAGAGATTAGAGATCCTATCCAACAGACGAGACTGCCCACAAGTAAGTTGTACTTTTAGAGTGACCCTCGGAGATCCCTGAGATTTTCCTTTTTCAATGCTCTCCACAAAAGAGGCACTTAGTAATGCTGTGATAATCACAAAAGTTGTGAAATGGCTCTGTTTTAAATGTTATATATGAAAAGACATAGAGTATTGTGAAAGATGAATAATTTTATTGTAAGAACTTTTACATTGCAAAACTGAGAAGGAACGAATGGCTATTTTAGTTCCCAATATCAACCGGCCACTACAAACACAAATAAATTCACGATTTGATTGATTGATTGATTTATCATAGATTGCGTTTCTTCCTCATGTCATTCAATCAACTATAGCAATAATGAGGAGGACTTGATGATTCCTCTTGTAGGAAGCAACAACTTAACCAACTTGGAAATCCCCGATTAGCGTTCTGTCCTGTCCTGTACTAGAAAGCTTTGAGTAGAAGAAACAACTTGTTTAGTTTTCTGTAACTGTGTACTGTGAGTTTGTGTTCTTTATTTTGTTGGGGGAAACCCTTGATCAATTAGCTATAATTTATAGCATAGTATTTGTTTCCGATGTGGAGATTCGTAGATTCGTAGATTCCTAGTAGCTTAACCCATCCTTTAGGGCTGTTCGGCCCTACACCTAAGCCTCGGAGTGGGCTTTTTGTGTTTGGAGTTAAGCTGCTATCCCCGGGCCTTGATGGAACCTCGAAGCACCCTCACTGGTATATTTCAACCTCTTCAGTTTCTCTAAAATTCACCTGCAGCAGCTCTAGAAAGTCCGCACAATCAGGTTTATTCCAGAGAAAAGCTGTGAGTCCATATATTATTCCATTAAGAGGATACCAAGAGGTGCCATCCAGGCTAGAGGGCTTGGCTCAAGACCTCCGAACCGAAGGGGGCTTGAGGGATTTAGAGTCTGCTCTCGGGGGGCCTTGATGGAACCTAGAAGCACCCTCACTGGTATATTTCAACCTCTTCAGTTTCTCTAAAATTCACCTGCAGCAGCTCTATAAAGTCCGCACAGTCAGGTTTATTCCAGAGAAAGCTGTGAGTCCATATATTATTCCATTGAGAGGATACCAAGAGGTGCCATCCAGGCTAGAGGGCTTGGCTCAAGACCTCCGAACCGAAGGGGTCTCGAGGGATTTAGAGTCTGCTCTCGGGGGGCCTTGATGGAACCTAGAAGCACCCCCACTGGTATATTTCAACCTCTTCAGTTTCTCTAAAATTCACCTGCAGCAGCTCTATAAAGTCCGCACAGTCAGGTTTATTCAAGAGAAAGCTGTGAGTCCATATATTATTCCATTGAGAGGATACCAAGAGGTGCCATCCAGGCTAGAGGGCTTGGCTCAAGACCTCCGAACCGAAGGGGTCTCGAGGGATTTAGAGTCTGCTCTCGGGGGGCCTTGATGGAACCTAGAAGCACCCCCACTGGTATATTTCAACCTCTTCAGTTTCTCTAAAATTCACCTGCAGCAGCTCTATAAAGTCCGCACAGTCAGGTTTATTCAAGAGAAAGCTGTGAGTCCATATATTATTCCATTGAGAGGATACCAAGAGGTGCCATCCAGGCTAGAGGGCTTGGCTCAAGACCTCCGAACCGAAGGGGTCTTGAGGGATTTAGAGTCTGCTCTCGGGGGGCCTTGATGGAACCTAGAAGCACCCCCACTGGTATATTTCAACCTCTTCAGTTTCTCTAAAATTCACCTGCAGCAGCTCTAGAAAGTCCGCACAATCAGATTTATTCCAGAGAAAAGCTGTGAGTCCATATATTATTCCATTAAGAGGATACCAAGAAGTGCCATCCAGGCCAGAGGGCTTGGCTCAGGACCTCTGAAAAAGGAGTTGGCCGAAGTATTGAGGAACAGACTGATACTCGTAGGTAGTAAAAAGTGGGTATGTATTAAGGAGGAATTAAATTATCAATTTAATTTTCGTAAATTACTATCATCTCTCTTTCTCTCTCTCTCTCTCTCTCTCTCTCTCTCTCTCTCCGAGTTCGAACCCATACCAAATCTCTCAGTGTCTGATAACCAGTTTGATTAGTTACCGCTAGATCCTCTACATGTAGGTCAAGCTCAGATATTCGACTAGTCTAGTGTTCATACCTACTAATACAGTAGTAGGTACAGTAACAGCATCTCTATCCATCAACAATGAGCAATATCAACAACAACTTTCATAACAGCATCTTTATCCATCAACAATATCAACAGCAACTTTCATAACAGCATCTCTATCCATCAACAATATCAACAGCAACTTTCGTAACAGCATCTCTATCCATCAACAATGAACAATATCAACAGCAACTTTCATAACAGCATCTCTATCCATCAACAATATCAACAGCAACTTTCAAACCTTGATTGAGTTAAGGCTTGGGACCACATCAGGTTTATGTCAAGAACTGTGTCCAAGAAAATTGAGTCATGATCTGACCAAAGCTCTATAAGCTTACATTTACGTTACATACAATGCGTAAGTATGAACCTAGGTACTTGGAGACTCCAACCCATAAAGCACCTAAGTATATATGTATGTATAAGTACCTACCTATGGATCTTATGGAAGTCATAATTAAGGATACATCTATTCATCACAAGACACTAATTGAAGGAAGAAGGACTCATTAGATGTCCTGTTTGTCATTTAACGACTAACGCACCCAGCACAGATTTACAGTACGTAGGTATAATTTTAGCCTTGTAGGTTTATGTTCTTGAGGACAATACTTCGTGGTGACCAGTTAACCGTGACAGATGCTGGACATATTGGACAGATGCTATGTGGTGTGTCATTGCCATGCAGTGTGACCAATTTCATAACTCTTGGAGATCCGAGCAATATAGGCAGAATACTCGTATTGTATGAACCTAACACATGGAGGTATGGTATCTCTCTGGAATGCAATGTGCAGTTGTATGTGTAGACACCTCAGAGTTGCAACAGAAATACACCTATCAGTGATAATGGTTAACATATTCCAATACAAGTCCTGAATAACATTGTAATACAGTGGACTGTAAACGGTAGATCCTCTGAAATGACATCGGAATGACGTAAAATTTATTGGGAAAAATCGCCTCTGCGGAACCTCCATAGGCGAGATGAGGTTCAAAATCTGAGGAGTAACTGTCCTTTGTATGTTGTTAAATATGTTTGCCAAATTTCATCAAAATCGGTTCACAAAAAGATGGGCTGAATGGGGGTAAAGTTGCCAATATCGGCAATATTTCTTCGATTTTGAATGAACGTGTGTCGAACTTTGGCAACACTGTTTCGGAGTTGAGCGGATTTCGGACACAACTTCATGTCTTCTGACAGTTTCATTTGTCCATACACCGTGGGTTTTGAGTGAGCTATGTGTGATACATTCCTAGGATGTATCATGCCCATGATTAATTCACCAGGTATGAGGGTTAATTTTCAAAGTTGACTTGAAAAAGTTCATACTGGATAATTTCAGTCCTCTATAAACACGAAGTATGAATGAACTAATGCGTTAAATCTCTTCATACAGAGAGAGGAAGTTGGTATTTTTATGAGAAAGATTCTAAACAATTTCTTCTCATCATCCGTCCATTGTTTCCATGTAGGTACATTCTTATCATTTGCTATTGAGGTTCTGATTTGCCGTAATGTTAGCACTATAGTTGTGTTTACTCATATTGACAGTATGGTATGTGTGTGTGTTTTAGTACACACTTGCCTCTGTCTCATGAAGCATCATGCAGTGTTATTATTTACATGATTCAGTATCATATCTGCTGTCTCTATAATCAAAATCAGAGATATAATAATCACATACTTAGTCACAAGTTTATAGGGTCTAGAATTTAAAATACTTATTTCTGCTTCTGAGTATTTATTTTATACTTACCTACCAATGTCATAGCTATGACTAGATATACTTAGATAATTTTACAAACCATTGGAATACCAATCATGAAGTGAATTTTCTTTGTAAGTAAGGTTTGATAATCAGGTCCCACATGCTTCTTTTGTGTAATTTTCTCACTTTCTTATTGGTTGCCAAAAAAAAAAAAACTATGGTGTGTGTGTGTTTTAGTACACACTTGCCTCTGTCTCATGAAGCATCATGCAGTGTTATTATTTACATGATTCAGTATCATATCTGCTGTCTCTATAATCAAAATCAGAGATATAATAGTCACATACTTAGTCACAAGTTTATAGGGTCTAGAATTTAAAATACTTATTTCTGCTTGTGAGTATTTATTTTATACTTACCTACCAATGTCATAGCTATGACCAGATATACTTAGATAATTTTACAAACCATTGGAATACCAATCATGAAGTGAATTATCTTTGTAAGTAAGGTTTGATAATCAGGTCCCACATGCTTCTTTTGTGTAATTTTCTCACTTTCTTATTGGTTGCCAAAAAGTTTTATCTTATTTGAAGCAGCAATTACTTTGAAGTTATTCATAATGAATAGTTGGAGCGTTGGGTTTACGTAAACATCATAGACATTATGAATGTACTTACGTCTAGGCTGTCAAGTACTGTGGATATTGTTGTAATAAGAACATAACCAATGTGGGTAGGTCAATTTAAATAGGTACCTATACTTATAGTTACTACAATAACGACATTGATGAAATAGTAGGTATGTACTGTATTAATATTGACCATCCTAAGATTCTTGAGGTAAGTATAGGTAGGTACCTATCTACCTCGCATACCAAGTGATGGGTAGGTTACACCCAATTCCAATGTTTATCCAGTTTTGATGGAATTCGGCACAAATTTGACAAACTATTCAACACAAAGGAAATTGTCTCACACTCTGGGGTCCATTGGACCTTTGGAAGTCAAGCCCTGTAGTGGTTTTCTTAACTGAATGAGTTCTAGATCTCATTGAGTGAGGATGGAGCAGGAATGGTACAGTTGGATAATTGAATAAATTAATATGATGATATAAAAAAATATATATAAAAAAAAAGTTCTAGATCTCTGAAGTACCTACCATTTGTAGGGAGTTGACCATAGGTATAGGTACCTACGCTTGTATGTATAGTAATCTTATATTATAAGAACGAGATCCATTCACAGTTCACATTTCATAGTTCACACACTGATCGCTCTATCTCTAGAACCACAATACCTAGAAAGCTGAAATTTGGTAGGAATATTCCTTTTATGGTCTAGGTGTGCAATAAGAAAGGATTTTGCGAAAATCTAAACCGATCCTGAGATATGATCAATTTTTGATCGCTAAAATCACCATAAGAAATACACAGAGTGCAGAGACTGAGGGAGAGAAAACTTTTCCTCGCTCGCCTAATATTGAGTTTCGTTTATGTTTTTAGTTTGATAAAAATACAAGTTCGGCCATGCCTTTTCCACAAGCTTGGCCATGCCTCGGGATGAACTAGCGGGATTCCGGAGCGAAGCGACGGAATTCAGCTAGTAAATCTTATATTATAAGAACGAGAACTCATTCACATTTCACACACTGATCGCCCTATCTCGAGAACCACCACACCTAGCAAGCTGCAATTTGGCAGCGATATTCCTTTTATGCTCTAGGGGTGGCCATGCCTCGGGATGAACTAGCGGGATTCCGGAGCGAAGCGACGGAATTCAGCTAGTATAGGTATACGCACAATGTGTTGATAATTTGATATGTCAGGTCTGAAGTTGAGTAGTGAGACTAGAGAAAGCTCTGTCAGTAGTTTAAGATCTCTGTTAGTCATACAAATATGTATGACTGTAATATGTATGATAGAAACTAGTAGTCAAGTTTGTATAATAGGTTAGACTTTAGAGAGTTCAAAGACAACTTCCTTTTCATTTCGCGACATTGAAAAAAGTTCTTGTGTCATTGATCCAGCTTACTATCTGTGCTATCATGTTATTTTGTAAAGTACCTACATATCTACGTACGTATTTCCGTGTATGCTAACATTGCTAATGCCTTTTCTAAGTAGCTGTAATTTATCTACCGCCCACGCCATGTACATACCTAGGTATATACGTATTACGTACCTAGGTACTTAGGTAAGCTTCAAGTGTTGAAAATTCAGTGACAGAGCTAATATTCTGATTGTAGGTAAATATTTAATATTCCGTCCTCATAAAATCCATAACACATGTGTTATATCAAACGTGGTTGTATAGAAAGTTTGGATTGTGGTTAATATTTTAAGCTGAGAGAAAGGCTACCTGTAGTTAATTATATCTACCTGATACCTACTAGGTAGATTTTGGTGAGATTCCCTGAATGCTGTCGAAATACCTTTAGGTCAGCTGCTCACGCTCAGACCGGCTGACAGGCGGTCTGAGTGTGAGTGGCGGAAAAATCTAGATATCTAGGTCTGTCAGACCGTCTGACAGTCTGACCTAGGTCTCTAGATTTTTTCGCCACACACGTTCGGACTGTCTGACAGACCCATGCAGGTCTGAGCGTGAATGGCGGGCATTATCCTACCTATAGGTACCTACATTTTTTTTTTTTTTTTTTTTTTGGCTAAGGATATACTACGCTGAATTTCAAGAATTTTAATTGTGTTAATCATAAATGCTTGTCACAAATGTCGTCCCCCGCTTAATATACTACGAAGTTCAGTAGGTCCGCGGATTTGTTAGTTAACCTGAATTAAGTTTCAACCTATGAAGCTTATTTGTTACTTAGTTATTTACCTATGTACCTAACAGAGGTTTAGTCAACTGTAGAACTCTACAGAAGAGTCCCTACGGGTCTCCCAAAGTTCTTATCGGACCGAAATGAGATAGGGATCGAAATTATGAGAAAAATTTCCTTTTAACAGACCGTTCGAGAATTATCACGGAAAGTGTTATTGAACAGACATCAGACAAACTAAATACATAATATTATAAAGTAGTAAAGTTAAAACCTGAAACTCACTCCATTCGTTCAGTGAAGTGAATCTCATGGTGTTGTGGTACTTACACAAATGTAACAGATCCTTCATAATCAGGTGGTGATTCCCACTCCATCTCAATATTAGTTTTCCTCGCGTTAGTAGACTGCGTGACAGACGAATTCTGAAATGAGCGAAACATAAAACATTTAGACACAATATTATAGGATAGGTAGATAACTTTAAGGTGTAACATGGTCGACGGGCCGTCGATCAATGAGGTGAATCTATGTTATCAAGGCAGTGTGGACGGTTCTATTATATTAGGATAGGTAGATAACTTTAATATTATAGGATAGGTGGATAACTTTAATATTATATTAGGATAGGTAGATAACTTTAATATTACAGGATAGGTAGATAACTTTAAGGTGTAACATGGTCGACGTGCCGTCGATCAATGAGGTGAATATATGTTGTCGAGGCAGTGTGGACGGTTCAGTCGACATCAATCAACGGACACACCTTTAGGTACTCAGAGTTGTTAAATCGCTATCAAACCTCTGAGATTGGCGCGAACGACACTACGAGTAGAGATTTGAAGAACGACATTGATTTGTCACAATATTTTTTTTACTGTTAAAATGTTTAAATTCTTTTACCTAAAAAAGAAGAAGAAAAAAAGCTCAAAGTGTTCAAGCTCCTAAAAGGAAAGAAAAAATATTGCAGTCACGTCTTTTGGAATTACGTACCTTGCTACCTATACTAATATAGTAAGTAGGTAGATAATAAGAGTGTTAGTTAAAGTGCCTAACTTGGAAAAAAAAAACCTCTCAGAATCCTCGGGGACCTTCAACATATAACCGCACCGACCCCACGCCGACATACGGCCGAGTGTTGAACGTGCTACGGCGAAAAAGAAGATACAAGGGATTTGAACGTTTTGGAACATACATCACCACACCACGCCAGCACCTACACACCATGGTGTGGTGAATGGTGAAGTGTGTTCCGACCTTTAATATGAGATTGTGCAGTGTGTATCCTAGTATCCTAGTGTGGGCAAGTGAAAGAGTCAAGTTCAAGAAAATAGAAACTCTTCAAAGGGAAGTATTGAGAAATTCCATGCAAATGAAACATTATCTAATCTCTTCTCTAACCATGAGAACGAAACAAAAGAGAGTATAACACAATGGCGTCTCCTAGCATGTCATAATGCAATACAATGAACTCTTGTATAGCATGCCGTAGCATGCCAATGAATGTCGCCCACGAGGCCCAGCATCTCACAGAATCTCAGATTACCAAACACTTATACTCAACTTGGTCTGATTCTAATATTCTATTCTGATAGGTTTGACTGTTTTGATATCTCACAGATGCTCGCAGCTCTCACAAACTAATAAAGAATACGTAACCTATGAGGTTTAAAGTTATTTCCACTAGTGAGTGCCTGAATAGAAGGGGGTTAGGTAAGCACCAAAAGCATCAGTTCCTCTCATTAGGAGGGCCCTCGAGAGGGGAAGGGGGATTCGGTCGAGCCCGTTTTTTAAGGGACCGGAAAGTAGATCGAAACACAGAGAGAGAGAGAGAGAGAGAGAGAGAGAGAGAGAGAGAGAGAAATGAAATATGATTTGGCAAACACACAAGCAGTAAGGCCGTCCACTCGCTATCAGGTAGAGCTGACAGATACACCATACACCTAAACAGGTCCGCCTGTCAGGTCTATCTGATACCTGATGAGCACACACACACACTATCAGGTAGACCTGACAGGCGGACCTGTTCAGGTCTACCTGATTGCGAGTGCCCAGGCTCACTGCTTGTTGGTTTGCCAAATCAAGTTTCACGTTCTTCTCACTGACTCCCTCTCTCTATTTCTCTTATAGTAGTGGCCGGCTTAAGCTCACCACTGTGCACTGTTCTTATCACTGCGATGTCAGCAAAGGACATGACCTCTTTCCTCTAGTTAGTTAGGTACCTACTCTATTGTACTTCAAGTATTCCAATGACTTCAGGGTTGTGAGAACCACAGTCGACGTTATCAAAACTTATTGCCAGAAGTCCACAATATACCAGTTGAGTACCTGTTCAATGACTAGGTCATGATATGTAGGTTTATACCTCATGTGAGGACTGACATAACGTTGAGTGTGTGGGAGTTGCGAGTAATTCAGTAAATTGTTTGTTTAGGTTCCTTTGCTGAGGAAGTTGCAAAGATAGAGATATATTAGTCCAAAGTATATATATAATGTGAAGTATTTCTTATCTTTTGTTGTTATTCTTTGAAGGTCCCTGATACCGTCTGGTGTAAATAGACATTCTCTGGAGGAGGAATAATTGGGTTAGGTTTTTATTGCCACCCACACCACGGAGCAGGATTGTAGGTTTTCGGGCACAATATACATATGTAGTTTAGCACCAACTAGAACTGGATGCAAGAAGACCTCATGCAAGCAAACCCTAAAGCCATCCACGTTGCCAACTTCTGGAAATTCAAGATCTGATGTTCAAGTTTGTTTCCGAACACGAAAAGTAAGCTAGTAGGTATGTTTCAGCACTAACTATAACAGTATAACATATTAGCTAATCTGATTCTATCATGTCCCAAACGCCACACCACGATAGGCATGGTTCCCATCTCACGGTGTTGGAAGGATTGAAATCCTTTGGACGTCCAGAAATAATCTGGACCCCTTCCATGTCCTAAATGTTTGTAATGATAATGGCCTTTAGTTTAGCTCCATCAGTCATTCTCAGTTCACATTTCCCTTTTCTCAGGGGCGAGGCGCGAGATAGGAAGTTCCTAAATGTTAGGGTGTAGTTTTTTCCCCACATAACCTAAAGGGTGGATTAAACTTCTACGAATCTCAGGATCTAGGTACTTACAGCCTGTGTTCCGCAGTTCAAGAGCTGCGTGTTGCGAGGTATCTGAACGAAACTTCCTATCGCTTCATCAGACTCTGGTGTCCGTGCCTGAACCAGGAACCCGGTGAAGAATTGCAGGGGTGGCGACGACAGGGTCACCAGAATTCTACCCGCGTCATCCACTTCTTCCGCCCCTGTCTGTATCGTGTAGGGGGAAGCACTGGTCTGTGTTGGGACCCCGTGGCCAGGGGTCATTGTCTTGCAGGCGAATGTGGGGGCTCCCGCCTTGTAGCCCAGGTTGGGGTTGAGACACCGCAGGAATATGAAGAGGAGGAGGGAGAGCTTGTCCATGGCACGATGGAATCTGGAACAGAACAACATGGGAAATGATTGACTTGTATTGAATTGGGTGGATTTTTTAAAAATGGCGAAATACCCTATGACTGTGTTTTGTTCATACTCAAAGGTCCACTCTCAGGCTTAGGTGTAGGAGCAAATAACACCAAAGATATACGCTTATACGAATCTACTGTACTTTGTGGTAATACAGACGAATTGTCGCTTCAAATTTTTGATATTGGCGAGCTTTCCAAGGCACACTTCAATTTCTTGTAAATGCAAAAAATTAGAGGATTGGCGAAGGCGAAATAAAGAAAAATTAATACCACATTATCACAACCGTAAACCAAGGTGTCTACTAAATAGCCGTCGTTTTTGCTCTTTACCTAGCATCAAGTTAACCTGACATGCCCCCGTGAACTTTGTTGATATTTTTAGGACGATAACAAAAATTTAACAAACACGCAAAAGTAACATTCAACATTGGGTAAGAAGCAATTTTCCTAACCTACACAGAGGTCAATAACCTACATAGATGGACAGTGATAATGGTATTTACTGCTATTTGGGTTTGGGCAGGAAAGAAATTGGGAAGTAGGACATAGGAAATGTCTAATCGTCTTACACGCAACTTTGGTGTAGGTAGGTAAGTAGATGTGGTCAGTAGCCAGGGTGTTCCTAACGCATAAACCTGGTTTAACAAAATTCGACTTGGAGTCAGTCTATAAGATGTCTATCGATTTAAAGTGGTTTGTTTCCGAATTTTAAACTTAACCATGGCAAAAGAGTTGGTCTTCGGGCAAATCTTAACTTAGAATAGAAAAAAAATAAATAAAATAAGAGGTTTGAGCTGTGTTGCAATAAAATTCAGTTCTGGGCACGAATTTTGTTTATAGCTCTCTCTATCACTAAGAATTCGACCAGCACACTATGAATTTGTATGCGGCGTTAATTTGTTACCATTTGTAATGATACCAGTTATCATTTTAATGATACCATATACCAATTTATTGAAACGTGAGCATAATATTCCTCCTAGCACACTTTCAAATTGGTAGGTATGGTATGTCTTGGCCTCTTGGCACAGGTTTTTGATAAGTCCTTATTCTGAGGTAGACACCTACCTAACCTACATGCATGATCCCCAAAGCATTGTACATACATAGGTACCTAACTATACTTTTTATTACACCATGTAAAATAGGTATACCTACTGATATCAGTTCTTAAATCACATGATCAGTGTTCTATACCTATACTTAGTTCATCCATACAAAATGGTTAGGTGGAAAAAAAAGTCTCAGTAAAATCTCATGCTGGACTTTCTTATGTGAGATACGCTCTTTTCTCGAGAGGTTTGATAGAGGAACTGTAACTGCTAAATCGTCCCGAAAGCGAAGAGAGAAGACAGACAGGATAGGAGAAAGCCAGCCGCTCCCAGAACGAACCTTATCTGTTTAGGACAAAATCCGCCCCGGGTGGGAATCAAACCCGCGACCTCACGCTTACAGACGCGCTACCCTCCAAGCTAACAAGGCTGGCGTTTTTAAGTTGATGAAGTAAGGATATTGTCAATTGATTGGTTGAAAGTTTCAGGTTACTTTCTCTCGTAATGTTGAGTACTGTGGTCAAGACATGATGAGTTATGCCATTCCAGAGCTTGTTAAACCCAAGTTGTAAATTATGCTGATATCACTTCATCAGCTGTCAATAACTCCATGTTGTACCAGCCTCGTTGCAATCATGTTTACAACATCTTTACATCTCAATTCTCAGAAACATAAACCTACATGCAATACATACACGGAGTTATCTACAGAGAGCCATATCTATACCAGAGAGTTCGTAGCTTTAAGCTAGGATCATAATAGGTCGATACAAACGTAAAGGGATACCTCCCGTACCTAGCACCAGTAGGCAGCTTTAGCAGTGGAGTGATTTAGTTCAGTGAACTTCCAATCTGGAGGTTGGTGATTCGAGTCCAAGTCAATTCGAAAAAAAATTAGCACAGTGTACCTACCCATCATTTGAAGAACGACATTAATTTGTCACAATATTTTTTTACTGTTAAAATGTCTAAATTCTTTTACCTAAAAAAGAAGGAAAAAAAAAGCTCAAAAGACCTAGTGTTCAAGCTTCTCAAGCTCCTAAAAGGAAAGAAAAAATATTGCAGTCACGTCTTTTGGAATTACGTAGGTACCTTGCTACCTATACTAATAGTAAGTAGATAGATAATAAATACTATAGTAAGTCATAAATAGTACCTACTATAGTAATAGTATAAATACTAGGTAATACGTATATTCCTTGTCTATCATGATCATGAGTATCATGACCAAACATTACTTCATGATCATGTTTGTTTTCAATTCTCTCGATCCTAAGTAATACTCGAACTAGAAGCTAGAATCTAAAATCTAGTCCATTCACCTGATGATACCTACCTGATTGCCTCAAGTTACAGTCATGACTAGTCTTCATTCGGGCTTCTTCTTCTTCTTCTTCTTCTTCTTCTTCTTCTTCTTCTTCTTCTTCTTCTTCTTCTTCTTCTTCTTCTTCTTCGTCTTCATTCAATCTTCTTGAATTGTTGGTTTACGATCTCAGTAAAGATCTCCTAGAGTTTCAACACGGGTAAGATCTGCCTAATGTTCCATAAGGTAGGTTACTTCATGTTTGTTTGTACTAGTAGTCACTTTAGTAAGATCAGTAGGTCTACCTCGTAGCTCACAGAAGTTATAGGTACAGTGGAACCTCAATATAACGAAATCCTCGACATAACGAAGAAAAGTCGATTTCCCTTCCTTTCAGAGGCAAAAACCTCAGTATAGCGAAGTAAAAAGAATAGATACAACGAAGTAATTTGGGGTACGAGACCGAGAAAATTACCTCAGTATAACGAAATTGATTGAATTTTAACCTCAGTAAAGCGAAGTGATCTTAAAAGCAAGTAGTATTACCTCAGTACAAGTACAACGAAGTTACTCTCATTTGGACCTCAGTATAGCGAAGTGAATCGATATAACGAAATAGTTTCGATTTTAACCTCGATATAACGAAAAATAGATAGTACAAAAACCTCGATATAATGAAATTTTGGTCATTTCCCTTGGACTTCGTTATATCGAGGTTCCACGGTGTACTTCGCAAAAGTTTTAGGTATGCTAGCATTGCTATAGATATACCTAGGAGAGAACCTGCCAAACAGATTGGACTAAATAAATAAATAAAATAAATAAATAAATAAATATACATACATGGATTTCAAGAACTACGAGCTAGGTAAAGGTACCAGGTATTCCAACAGACAAACTCAACTGCATTTTGTTTGTTACGAGTATACATAGTTCTAGTTATGCCATAATATGGTAAGACTGCCAAGAATACAAATCATTGATAAGAAGATAGTATACATAATGATAAGTAGGTAGGTATATGTTAAATTACCTCAGTACAAGTACAACGAAGTTACTCTCATTTGGACCTCAGTATAGCGAAGTGAATCGATATAACGAAATAGTTTCGATTTTAACCTCGATATAACGAAAAATAGATAGTACAAAAACCTCGATATAATGAAATTTTGGTCATTTCCCTTGGACTTCGTTATATCGAGGTTCCACGGTGTACTTCGCAAAAGTTTTAGGTATGCTAGCATTGCTATAGATATACCTAGGAGAGAACCTGCCAAACAGATTGGACTAAATAAATAAATAAAATAAATAAATAAATAAATATACATACATGGATTTCAAGAACTACGAGCTAGGTAAAGGTACCAGGTATTCCAACAGACAAACTCAACTGCATTTTGTTTGTTACGAGTATACATATAGTTCTAGTTATGCCATAATATGGTAAGACTGCCAAGAATACAAATCATTGATAAGAAGATAGTATACATAATGATAAGTAGGTATATGTTAATTAGGTCATGGCCATGCCGACCTTAGGCTTTACGATCCACATTTTTTGCATATTATAGTAATAGTAATAGTAGTAGTAATAATTGTGCTTTATTATTAAATTTTAACATATCATGACAATTATTACAAGATTAAATTGTGACAGCACTACCACTAGTCCACTGTACTTCGCAAAAGTTTTAGGTATGCTAGAATTGCTAGATATACCTAGGAGAGAACCTGCCAAACAGATTGGACTATACATATGTACTTGGATTTCAAGAACTACGAGCTAGGTAAAAGTACCAGGTATTCCAATAGACAAACTCAACTGCATTTTGTTTGTTACGAGTATACATATAGTTCTAGTTATGCCATAATATGGTAAGACTGCCAAGAATACAAATCATTGATAAGAAGATAGTATACCTACATAATGAAAAGTAGGTATATGTTAATTAGGTCATGGCCATGCCGACCTTAGGCTTTACGATCCACATTTTTTGCATATTAAGTCTTCATTTAAGGTTTTTTTTTCCCTCAACTTTACCTTTTCCTCATTCCAAGAGAAAAATCCTTTACCTCGTTATCCCCGTAATAACTCGTAATATTAGTGGAGATATCAAAAATACGAAGTACCTAATGTGTACCTACCTACCTGCTGCTGCCTCAAAGTGTTTTAAATCAGTGGAGATGTCAAAACTACACAAAATAACATTGAAGGAGTGTAGACTGTTAGGTGCCCAAAGTGAAGTGATATTGGTGGAGATGACAAGACTACAAAGTGGAACTATACCCACAAAATGTATTAAATCAGTGGAGATGCCAAAAACTACACAAAACGATTGACACAGTATGATCACTTCCATCTAATCGCCTCGCGCCTGTAAAATATTTGTCCGTTCCTAGAACGTGCTGTGACTGGGTGTATGAACGGAGAGTGGGAATCGTGCTCAAAGTGGACATTCACAAAGGTACCATGTCTTCAATCATAAACCAAGAGAGCTCAGCACTTCCTAGCTCCTAAAAAGGGCGGGGTATCGTTTTGCCCCGATGTACCGTTTTGCCCCGTGTTCCCCTACCTATATTTATATTTTATTGAGGGAAGGGGAGAATGAAATTTCTTACCTCTAGATTCTGATCTTGTGATGAATCACGCCCAGAAGTTCGCGTGGTTTTCCTTTGCAATCAGTGGAGATGTCAAAACTACACAAAATAACATTGAAGGAGTGTAAACTGTTAGGTGCCCAAAGTGAAGTGATATTGGTGGAGATGACAAGACTACAAAGTGGAACTGCACCCACAAAATGTATTAAATTAGTAGAGATGTCAAAAGTACAAAGTAATGTGTACTAACCTACCTGCTGCTCCCACAGTGTTTTAAATCAGTGGAGATGTCAAAAGTACACAAAATAACATTGAAGGAGTGTAGACTGTTAGGTGCCCAAAGTGAAGTGATATTGGTAGAGATGATAAGACTACAAAGTGAAACTATATTACCCACAAAATGTATTAAATCAGGCTGGGGAACTTTAAACAGGGAGTTGACTAGCTTGGTCTGGCTGGGAGACGTTAAACAGGGAGCATACCAGCATGGAATTCCCCGTACTCGAAACAAATAACAAAGATTCAGTGTAAAGAGCATTCACTCGTATAATGTTGGAGCCAAACCCAATGTCAGCCCAAAAGTGATCACCCAGGAGGGGCTAATTGAGAGGCTGACGAAAAGCGCCGACTCCGCACCGTCTGAATACGGGAGATAGAACCGAGGGCCTAATGCAACTTTATCCTCCTTTAATAAAATTGTAACCAAGGTGGGCAAGATATGTAAGGATAGATACTTCACAGACGTGAATCATCAAGTCATTATCCTCTAAGAATCATTACAGTCATACCTTAAAAACCCTGAGTAGATCAGAAGGGGTTGGTCCAAATAATACCCATCACAAAGAGGGGATTGGTCCTGAGAGTTTCCGGATACACTGAATGGATGAATTGGATCACACTTTATGAGAAGTGATTGTTAAGTGACCTTGTAGACTGACATTGTACCTATAGCAACACGGCAAACCATTGATCCGACACTTAGCAGATACCCGAGTCTTAAGGTTCCTGTGATCTGGTATTCTGGTATTACGAGGATTCAAACCAGATGAAAACAGGGTTTAGTGGGTCGATGGCTTAGGCTTACCAGGTCAGAAAGAGACGTTGGTGTTCTTCGGGCGATTTTTGGGAAGAATATTCGTTTACTACAAAAGAACAGGGATCTTGGAGGCCTTTTCTCGAGCAGAAGATAGGTGACCATAGAGCACTAGACAAAGGTGTAGTGCCTTTGTCCCTATGTAAACAAAGGCCCTATGTAAAAAGCATCATACAAGAACCATTTTTTCTTCCTCCAGACTCCAGATTTATCTGTTTGTCTCTAGCTCTATAGAGGAGGTGGTAGGTGAGGGAAGTTCATAATGAGAAGCTAGTGGGGGTGATTCATAAGTCAGCCACGCCTCTGACGCATGGATCTATCTATAGCAGGGGTGGCCACTAACCTTACCTTTGAGAGCCGCAATCCCGTAAAGCCGATTCGGGGTGAACCAGGCTCAGGGCCGGTCTCGCTAATTTTAGCCAGGATGTAAGCCAGGATTTCCTGGTTCCGGGTGTTTCAAGTATGTTAGCGGGGTTTAAACAGTCTCATGTTGAAATCCATATTGGATCAATTGACTGGTTGCAAGGTTACTGAGATGCTGACAGCCATTGACCTGTGTGGGTTCATGCTGGGAAGGTGGCAATATTCCTACAACTAACTCCCCACTGATGAGACGGATGGAGCTGGGGATGCACAATGAGGAGATTCCTGCTGCTTCAAAAACAACTGGCCGAAAGGCCCTTCTTGGCCCAGCACGAGGCTTGTGCTGTTTCTTACACCACATAAAGTCAATAAGGGACTGCGGACAGAGTACCAAGGTAGATCCCGATAGATTAACTCACTATCCAGTATCAGGATATTATAGGGGTTCTTTAGAATCATGCGGAAATGTTTCTTCACAGAACATGTTCACAATAACTATACAACATGTAATAGAGACACTATGTAACATGTATTAATACCTACTAGGTAACATGTATTAAGACTGTGACTATACAGAATAACATGTGTGGGGTGCGCCGGACCTAAGACACACCAAACACGTCACCCACCACCATTCCATCATTATCTGGAAACTTTGTGCATGTACCATACAACGCCAGCATAAATATGTTTCTCTTATCAGTTGGTGCTGCCCTCTAGTGAGTGTTTCATCAACTTGAACCTGTTCAGCTGATAAAACAATCAAAATGGCTGAAGGGGTAATCTCACTGATTTTTAAGTGGGTACCTCTGCCCCCTGATTTTCTGGAAAACTCATGGAAATTTTCAGGAAAAGTCATGGAATTTCATTCCAGGAAAAGCATATAAACCCTGCATAATTGTCTGCTAGTTACCTACTTAGCCAGTAACTTATTGTTACCACATACCTACACTACCTACATATAAACTTGGAAAATTTAAGAGGAAAATAGGTACCTAGGTTAAAAATAAAAAATCTCTGCCCCCAAGGAACAAAAAAGCAGTAAGTAATTTTTCTCTATGTGCTGAATATTGGACCAGTCATTTGAGAACTACCTCTTGCAGAAAACCCAGCCAACCTAAAATTAAAAAAAAAAAATCAAACATGCTTTACTTAGTTGGAATTACCAAGCCTAGAGCTGTACCTTCTGAATCAAGTCATTGGATTGAAATATTTGAAACTATAAACACTTGACACTCAAGGTTTATTATGAGTCAGCCCTCACGACTATGAACTTCCTTTATACTTTCACTAAGTGTCACTATCACTATATACTGAATCAGTGCTCAACACTGTGTTATCTGTGTGAGCTTTACCTTTTTTTTTAAATTTATTCTTTGTATTCAATGTAGGTACTTTGGTAAATATTATGGGGCATGTTTCATTCCTGGGTAAAGACTTGCTTTCCCACCTACATAATGCATGTTGTAGGTTTAGTTAACAAACACAATGAAGTATAATTCAAAGGACAAATATGTATCTAACTCTCTCTGTGTGTGTGTGTGTGTGTGTGTGTGTGTGTGTGTGTGTGTGTGTGTGTGTGTGTGTGTGTGTGTGTGTGTGTGTACACCCATCTCCTTGAAATGAGAATCCCAACACAGTCACTCTCAGATATCCCCTATTCCAATCAGATTTTCCATCAAGACTAATCAAGAGCCAATATTGAATTGTCTTTTAGCTTTTAATCCAGTTCTGTGTTTGAATGGATGCCAGCATTGTTCTACATGCACACATTTACCAAACCCTCAGAGCATGAATTTCAAGGCCCCAAAAATCCCAACACAGTCACTCTCAGATATCCCCTATTCTAATCAGATTTTCCATCAAGACTAATCAAGAGCCAATATTGAATTGTCTTTTAGCTTTTACTTAGTCTAGTTCTGTGTTTGAATGGATGCCAGCATTGTTCTACATGCACACATTTACCAAACCCTCAGAGCATGCATTTCAAGGCCCCAAAATCACAATCACCCTTCCTCTTTCCTTTCCAATAAGAAAAACTCTCTCATGGCAACAAACCAGGCTCTAGATTAGCTTATAACAGGAATGCCACACTATGGCCATGCAGTTAACAGTATCCCATAAAAAAGGTTAGCTGTTTTGCAGCCCTGATAGGAATGTCTTATTGGCAAGCCTGATTCTATTAGTCACAAGCTGGGACTAGATTTGTGGTTATTCATACTCCCTAGGCCCTAGATTAATCATAGAGCACAATAAAAATAATAAAATTACAAAGTACCCTCGAATAAATTCAATTTTATTGTTCGATTCAGAGATTTGAAATATACTTTCTTGTTCTCCAGGCACTTACCTATAGCTTATGGCTGAGGTACCTAGTTGTCAAGGTCTCCAGAGAGTTACTGGTAAACATATATCAGAGGAGGCAGGCCTCTATGTATGTCTGTGTACTGTTGATGTTGACTACCTATTCTTCTGGTAGTTAAATTTAGAACCAGAATCAACACAGAACCACTCGAGCTGCGAGTAGGGAAGTCGGACCATAAGAATGGACCTTGACCTCAGTACTTAAGTACCTAGCTATAAGTACAATCTTGTAAGGATGAAATCCTATCTAAAAGTAAACTAAAACTACCTACCTACCTACTGCCATATTTATTTTCACACGCATCATTTTCTTCCTCTTTTCCGAGAGTTCTATACCATGTCCTTTGTCCACAGCTTACACCCACGTAGATTAGTTGAAGCTTAGGACTGTCTGTCCCTACACCTACTTCGCCTCGGAGTGGGATTTTTGTGTATGAACAAAAGCTTACACCCACAGTTTTCTTCCTCTTTGTTTCACAAATCTCTTTGATTCCTTACTCACCTAAGTAACTACCTACTTACTTAGTCATTAAAAAAAAATGCAATTTCTTTGTGTTATTATGTCACAACTTTGGTGCTCACTGCAGCATTGTAGGATTTTTCCCAATACATATCTCAATAATCCTAACAACCAATGTTTACCTACCATGCTGGCACCGGTCGCTATGCGCATTTACATGTCATAGCTACTCATTTTCCTCACGAGGCTGAGGGGGCCCCGCACCAGCCAGTCACGGGATCAATCATTTGCATGATACAAATTTCTTGACCCCACCGGGAATCGA